>NC_058081.1:56039808-56343970 GCF_014858855.1 Bufo gargarizans | reverse complement strand
CCCCTTCATCACGTAGTAAAAATTACATGTTAACCTTATTCTTCTAGTCAGTATGATTACAGCAATACCACATTTTTAGGGCTCATGCACACAAACGTATTTTTTGTCCACATCCAATCCATATTTTATGCGAGTCGGATGTGGACCCATTAACTTCAATATGGCTGCAAAAGATGCAGACAGCACACTGTGTGCTGTCCGCATCCGTTTGCCCGTTCCATTGCAGCAGCAAAAATATAGAACATGTCCTATTCTTGTCCGCAGAATTGTTTTTGTGGGTTGAGCTGTGGTTTATATTAGTACAATTTTGGTGTACATACGACTTTTTGGTAATTTTTTTAATTCAATTTTTATTGGATGGCGAGGTGACCAAAGAAGGCTAGTTCTAGCACGTGGGATTTTTTAATTTGTAATATTTGTGTTTTGTATTTTTTTTAAAACTGTATAAACCTTTTATTTACTTTTTTTTTAAGTCCTCCAGGGGAATAATAAAATGCTTTAGTATTTCATTGTGTTGTCAGTGTTTTGGTATCCTACTGGGCCTTCATAATGCCCCGGCTGTAATGACAACCACTCAGCAGCCCAACAATTGCGATGTAGGACAAGGGATGGGGGGGGGGGGGGGGGGGGGGAGTACACAGAGAAATGAGAAAAGGAGCAAACAGCAGGTGGCGCTATACAGATATATTTTATTCAATAACTCAGTGCATATGCTACATTTTTAATTACATGCAATTGCAAAAGTATTCAGATCCAGGTGCTGGCTTGAAAAGGGTAGAATATTTTTTATGAGACAACCCCTTTAAGATTATGTTTTCAGAATATGCTGCAAATTCCACACCAAAATCTGATAATCTGTTGAAAAGCTAAATTAATTTTAAACACTTATTATTTGTACTATGATTTACCGTGTGTAATGCTCCCAAGTACTATTTTCGCATTACTTTGAGCGCTATCCGTAGTTACACTCGTAGCCCACTATTCTCTTACTCATGGGGAACTCTCCCTCCTCACACACTCCTATTACTCCTGTCCTCACATACTCCCTTCCTTTACTTCATATGATTATAACTTGTCCTCTATTACACTCACATTTTACCGCCAGTACTTTGATTTCCTGAATACTCTCACATTCATTTCCTGTGTTCTTGGAGTAGTTTGGATAAACTACATCCCCCCCCCCCCCCTCTCCTTCTAGCTTCAATCCAAAAAAAATAAAAAGATCCCTCTGAGTACTTCTATACCTAGTTAAGCTAATACTTTCAATTATCTCATACTTCTTCCCTATGTTCCAGATTACTCTCCTCGTCACTCACTGTTCATCTTAGAAACTTGTATCTTTGTGATTTTACATTCTACAACTTTTTCTTTTTGAGAAGGAAAGTGCAAAGAAAATCATTGCCTTTGTTTACTCTACCGTGTTCCTGTCCTCTCTCACTTTTTTTTTTTTATTAGCCAGCCCCCCTTCCTTCTCTTCCTTTCCTTCTATTCACCTAACCCCCCTCCCCTCCTCTTCTCCGCCCCTTCACTACAGACCATGTCGTTTCCAGGTGGTGTGTCACCCCAGCTCACACACAGCCGTAGTCTACCTTTCATATCAGAGGACCTTTGTCCCTTAATCTGTCCTATCACATGTTATATGACCACATTCCTCTGCATCATTCCATAAGGGGTAATTAAGGTTGCAGGAAATTCACTTAACTTTGCCCCCAAAATCCATCCCACCTCCCCTAATCCCCTACGCCAGCCCCTTTCCCCACATGAACACCTTCAAAGCCAGCAGAAAAATTCTCTCCTTGTACCATCTTACATTATTTACCATACACCATTATTTGCAAGGGCAAAACTTCAAACTTTGAACTTCGCCATCCACTTCTCTCAGGCTGCGAATCTCTAAATCTCCACTTCAGCATTGCTTATCAAAGTTACTTGTGGTTCAACCTCCTTGCTAACTGAGTTCTTTTCTGTCTGAATTATTTTTTTAATTCACTACGGTTCTGGCTCCTGGCACGAATTCCCTGCCCGAGCAGCCTGTACCCACCCAGTTTTACCCATGGCACACAGTCACACATGGAGATTACACAATGTCAAAACTACTTTAATTCTCCTATTAATAATTCAATCACGACTTCAGTTATAGCCTGGCACTCTCTCCATCTCGGAATTAAAGAGAGAGGCACATGTGTACGAGGGGGCAACATGGCACGAGGGAAACTAAAGTAGGAATTGTTTAAAAAGAGACAGAAAAGGCATGGAGACTAAACAAGGAAAGTCTGAGAGACAGCTGGCAAAGAGCTAAACAAAAGTAAAAAGAAATACATAGACAGCCTGGGTGCAACAGTGGTGGTTAAGGGCAGCGAGAGAGAAAGAGACACAGAGAAGGGGAGAAAAAGAGAGAGCGAGCGAGAGAGAGCAAGGGCAGGGCGTAGAAACAGAGTTTGGAAGGGGTGGAGGAGCTGGGGGTAAGGGGAAAGGGGGGAGAGGCAGCCCAGCCAAGAAAAAAAAAATGTCCAGCCCATGCCAACATCAGAGCTGGCACCAAAATGGCAAGCGTGGGTAAAAGAAAAGTGGCATATAAAACAAATAAAAAAATAGACATTCTGAATTGTAAAAAAGGCAAAAAGGAGAGAAAGAGAAAAAAATAATAAACTTACAGCACTTGGGTGAAAAAAAGAGACATCCACGGTGTCTCTCCCTCTTGCACACACACGCACACACTCTCTCTGTCCCCCCCTTCCTGTAAAAGAGTATTGCAGGCTGACTGCAGCTGAGAAATCTACAGGCTGGCTCGCAAAGAAGATGGCAGGATTCCAGTGTTCCAACGCTGACTTCCCTGCATTTCGGACTGGGTGTTAGAGTAAAAGCAATTCAAGGAGAGGAGAAAGGATCAGGAGATGTAAGGTTTAACAGGCGCCTTTTTTTCCCACCATTTTTTTAACTCTCTATTTTTGACCTATTTCTCTCTGCTGACTCTCTCTCTAAGCAACATCCTCTCTTTCTGTTTAGTCAGTTTTGTTATTCTTTTGTTGAGTTTTTTATGTTTTCTTTTTTTGTACTCTTCTTTTTGTTTCTGTACAAGAATTCTGAAAAAAAAAAACTAAAAACTTTTCTCTTCTTGGAAACTTAAGGCATCTGTTTTTTCCCCCCCTCTCACTCTTTGCACCCGTTGGCAGAAGTGTGTCTTCCTCTGTCCTCTCTCTGGTATGTGCCATCTTAATATTATTAAGTCATCTCAGTTTTTTTCTTCTTATTTATGCTAAAATGATGTGGGTGGCTCTTTCTAAGGGGAAAACAAAACTTGTAAGCATAATTCGTATCCTTTTTGGGTTGAAGATTTATTTCAATATCCCTCAAAACTGTCCCGGCTCTGCTTCATACTGGCAGAAACCTGCCAGACCTCAAGTAGAAGCAACCTTTACCTTGGCCCTAAATTTCTAGGACAGGCCGGGTTCACGGAGAAATACAGAATGCATTTAGCTGATATAAGTGAAATATGTACTTGTAATACTATTCATTTTGTGTCATAAAAAATCAATAGTACTTAGACTATATATATTTGGAGTGTGTGTGTGTGTGTATTTAGGAGTCTAACTATATATATATATATATATATATATATATATATACACACACATATATATGTTCATTTATATCTGTGTGTATTTTATGTACATCATTTTCAATCTATCACCATTTATATGCACCTTTTAATTGAAATAACCATGAAGCGGGCTGCAATGTGTTCTCTGTGCCAGACATAATTAGGGCGCTTTTAATGATTGCAGTTGAGGACCTGATCGACCCGTCATCAGGTAAAGGTTCTTGGCACTACCAATGCGTTATAAGTAGGCAAACTGAGAGGGGTACAACAGAGTGGGGTGCGGAGGACAGGCAACATTTGTACACAACCTGTTAGAAAGTGATTGCTGTTAAAGTTTCTGAAACTAAAGGACGGACTTTACTTGACAGCTCGAATCCTTTAATTTTATAAAATCGCTATGACTATGCTACTGTAATCCACAATGTAGATCTTTTATTTGGCACCTATATGTATCAGGCTAATGTACATGTTAATATCACCTCTGGCCATGTAAATTCCTATACGTTCAGGTCTAGTCGAGTACTCTGTGTCATAGTGCTCAGACCCTAAGCTTGAGGTGACAATCCTTTCAAAGGAGCCGGTCAGTACCCGTCACTACTCTATGAATGAGTGTAGGTACATGTGGGCCAACAACTACCATGGAGAAAGGTTGCGACTACAAAATAATTATAGGCAAAATGCTGTTAATTATCATACTGGTATGAGAATGCCTATTCAATAGATAGCAGTGATTTACTGTGTATAATACAAGATGAAAGTCATAGTATATACTATAGCAACATATGGCAGACAGGATTTAGGACAAACGTTCCAATTGTGACAAATATTATGTGCAAATTCAGCTTTAAATTATTTATTAGCAAAATGCATTGTACATAATAATCACCTATACCAGATATAAAGGGCATGACGAAAACTTGTGATTATTATTCATCTGGCCAGATATTACATGTGTGCAATAATAACTGATGTCTCTTCACATGTACTATATGTATATACATATATATATATGTATATATCACATTCGTTTATGCGTATCTACGTTTACTATAGATGCATAGATGTGTATATGAAACACAAACCGAGCATTTTATAATTTTGTGCTTTTTTTTTATACATCTGAATATCTATTTCTTATACTTGTGCGTATCTATTAGGTCACTAACATACAAATAGAAACAAATGTAAAAATGCTGAAAAAAATAACTGTATGACTACTATCATCGTTCTCAAGTTTAGATGTCACAGTTTGGAACACAAACTATCAGCTCGAGGAATGTGTTTCATGGTTCTCATTTATAGTATCCTGGGTTTATTGAATAATGAGGACAAAAAAAAACTATATAGGCCGTGTAAATATCTAGCGATAAATCGTAATACAGTAGTTGTACCTCAACTTTAAAGCTAAACGCTAAGTAACCAGAAAGACGCATTTCAATCTGCATTTACCTAAAGGGCTATCATCAGCAGAGATATAAAGCATAACATGGAAATACTTCCATAAACCAGCAGTGACTGCTCATCTCTACAAGTCTGGAAAGTTCTGTCACTTCTTTCCCTTTCTTATATTAAAGTGACAGTGAGGTAAAATGGGATAAAAACACGTACTAAAATGAGAATATTTCTAAAGAACATTTACACAAATTAAAGATTAATAAAAAGACTTAAGGAGGCAGGGACTAAAGTAGAAGTCTCATCAATAGAACAGCTTAAACATTTAAGGATAACTATGAAAATAAGTGTTGTGCCTACTAATATGGGCAGATAGAAGGAATACTGTACTATAGTTACCTGCCAGATTTATGGGGTATTAGAAGTTATATGCAATTCCAAAGTAATTAGAGGAGATAATAGAGTAGTTAAATGGAGTAATAGGAGGAGATATAGGAGAGATTATATGGAGTAATAGGTGGAGATATAGGAGAGGTTATATGGAGCAATGGGGGAGATATAGGAGAGGATATATGGAGTAATGGGAGGAGATATAGGGAGAGGTTATATGGAGTAATAGGAGGAGATATAGGGAGAGGTTATATGAAGTAATAGGAGGACATATAGGAGAGGTTATATGGAGTAATAGGAGGAGATATAGGGAGAGGTTATATGGAGTAATAGGAGGAGATATAGGGAGAGGTTATATGAAGTAATAGGAGGACATATAGGAGAGGTTATATGGAGTAATAGGAGGAGATATAGGGAGAGGTTATATGGAGTAATAGGAGGAGATATAGGAGAGGTTATATGGAATAATAGGAGCAGATATAGGAGAGGTTATATGGAGTAATAGGAGGAGATATAGGAGAGGTTATATGGAGTAATAAGAGGAGATATAGGGAGAGATTATATGGGGTAATAGGAGCAGATATAGGAGAGGATATATGGAGTTGGTGGAGGAGATATTAGAGATGTTATATGGAGTAATAGGAGGAGATATAGGAGAGGTAATATGGAGTAAAAGGAGGAGATATAGGAGAGGTTATATGGAGTAATAAGAGGAGATATAGGGAGAGATTATATGGAGTAATAGGAGCAGATATAGGAGAGGATATATGGAGTAATATGATGGGATATAGGAGAGGATATATGGAGTAGGTGGAGGAGATATTGGAGATATATGGAGAAATAGGAGGAGATATAGGAGAGGTTATATGGAGTAATAGGAGGAGATATAGGAGAGGTTATATGGAATAATAGGAGCAGATATAGGAGAGGATATATGGAGTTGGTGGAGGAGATATTAGAGATGGTATATGGAGTAATAGGAGGAGATATAGGAGAGGTTATATGGAGTAATAGGAGGAGATATAGGAGAGGTAATATGGAGTAAAAGGAGGATATATAGGAGAGGTTATATGGAGTAATAAGAGGAGATATAGGGAGAGATTATATGGAGTAATAGGAGCAGATATGGGAGAGGATATATGGAGTAATACGATGGGATATAGGAGAGGATATATGGAGTAGGTGGAGGAGATATTGGAGATATTATATGGAGCAATAGGAGGAGATATAGGAGAGGTTATATGGAGTAATAGGAGGACATATAGGAGAGGTTATATGGAGTAATAAGAGGAGATATAGGGAGAGATTATATGGAGTAATAGGAGCAGATATAGGAGAGGAAATATGGAGTAATACGATGAGATATAGGAGAGGATATATGGAGTAGGTGGAGGAGATATTGGAGATGTTATATGGAGTAATAGCAGGAGATATAGGAGAGGTTATATGGAGTAATAAGAGGATATATAGGAGAGGTAATATAGAGTAATAGGAGGAGATATAGGAGAGGTTATATAGAGTAATAGGAGGAGATATAGGAGAGGTTAAATGGCTGAGATGGCTAACTTTCGGCACTCCAGCTATGATAAAACTATGACTCCGAAGATGTACACCCGCTGTTCTCAGAGCTCCATAAAAATGAATGGAGCATGCTGGGAGTCGTAGTTTAACCACAACTGGAGTGCTGAAGGTTAGCCATCACTGTTATATAGAGTAATAGTAGGGGATATAGTAGAGGTTACTTGGAGTAATAGGAGGAGGTATAGGGACCGGTTATATGAAATAATAGGAGTGAATATTGGAGAGGTTATATGGAGTAACAGGAGGAGATATAGAAGATGTTATATGGAGTAATAGGAGAGGTTATATGGAGTAATAAGAGGATATATAGAAGAGGATATATGGAGTAATAGTAGGAGATATAGGAAATGATATATGGAGTAATACGAGGAGCTATAGGGAGAGGTTATAGGAAAAGATAGGAGAAGATATTGGGCGAGGTTATATGGAATAATAGGAGGAGATATAAGAGAGGTTATATGAGTAATATGAGATATAGGAGAGGATATATGAAGCAATAGGAGGATATATGGGAGAGGTTATATAGAGTAAAAGGAGGAGACATAGGAGAGGTTATATGAAGTAATAGCAGGACATATAGGAGAGGTTATATGGAGTAATAGAAGTGAATATATGGAGCAATAGGAGATATGGGAGAGGTTATATAGAGTAATAAGAGGAAATATAGGAAAGGATATATAGAATAATAGGAGATATGGGATAGGTTATATGGAGTAACAGGAGGTCATATAGGAGAGGTTATATGGAGTAATAGGAAGAGATATAATGAGAGCTTATATGGAATTATAGAAGGAGATATAGGAGAGAATATATGGAGTAATAGGAGGAGATATAGAACCATATAGAAGAAGTAATAGGAGAGGCTATATGAAGTAATAGGGGGAGATATAGGAGAGGTTATGTGGAGTAATAGGAGGAGATATAGGAGAGGTTATGTGGAGTAATAGGAAGAGATATAATGAGAGCTTATATGGAATTATAGAAGGAGATATAGGAGAGAATATATGGAGTAATAGGAGGAGATATAGAACCATATAGAAGAAGTAATAGGAGAGGATATATGAAGTAATAGGGGGAGATATAGGAGAGGTTATGTGGAGTAATAGGAGGAGATATAGGAGAGGTTATATGGAGGTATAGGAAGATTTATTGGAGATGTTATATAGAGTAATAGGAGGTGATATAGGAGAGGATATAAGGGGTAATAGGTGGACATATAGGAGAGGTTATATGGAGTGAGAAGATATGGAGAGAGGATTTAGAGATGAATAGGAGGAGATATAGGAGAGGATATATGGGGTAATAGGTGGACATATAGGAGAGTTTATATGGAGTAATAGGAGGAAATATAGGATAGGTTATATGGAGTAATAGCAGAAGATATAGGGAGAGGTTACATGGAGTGATAAGAGATATGGAGAGAGGATATATAGATTAATAGGTGAACATACAGGAGAGGATATATGGAGTAATAGGAGAGGATATATGGAGTAATAGGATGAGATATATGAGAAGTTAAATAGAGTTACAGGAGGTGATATAGGAGAGGTTATATGGAGTAATAGGTGGAGATATAGAAGAGGTTATATGGAGTAGTAGTAGGAGCAGGGGTGTAACTACCATAGCCGCAGTCCATGCGACTGCTATGGGGCCCAGGGCAAGAGGGGGCCCAATCTGAGTTGGGATCATCTCCTCTTCTACTGGAGGTAAAAACTTGGTCAGGGCTCTACCCCCTATAAATACAACTTTTAGCAAATGAGGCAGTGGAAAAATAGCCTTCTGTCCTGTGTGTGTGTGTGTGTGGGGGGGGGGGGGGGTCTGGTTTGATCCTTGCTATGGGGCCCTTACTTCTCTATGTACACCACTGAGTCGGAAATATAGTAGAGGTTATATGGCGTACTAGTAGGAGATATAGGAGATGTTATATGGATTTTGCATAGTAATAATGATTATAAGTAGATGCAAACATGGTGCTTTGCAGTCTGATCTAAAGTACCTATTTATTGAGGGTTCAGAGACTGCAGTCACAAAAAGGTCAAAAGTACTCATAATGGAATGTGTGATAGGAGTACTATCGCAAAGTTTGCTTTCTGTTCTACAAAGTTGAATTACTAAATCATTTGTTTTTCAAGCCAAATAGCTTTTATTGAGAAATGCTATCAGCAAATAGTAAAGTGGTCTGTGTCTTACCTGGAGTTAAAGGGGTAATCCCATGACTAATGTATAAAATGAAAATCAGACATCATATAGAACAATCTAACAAAACTAGAACCAGCCCTGTACCTCACATGGATCCAAAGATCTCCCCAATCATTGCTCTGCTGAATTTATATTATGCTGAAAGCTAAAGGGAAGTGTTTTTCCTGCTGTTGCTCAGGGGATATGTCGCAGCTCTCCCTATCACAACTCTGGTGGCAGTTGAAGGATGAAACTGAGCATGTGCGGCCATCTCAGTGAGCGGGACAAAGAAATAAGAAAAAGAGCAAACAGCAGGTGGCGCTAAACAGATACATTTTATTGAATAACTCAGAGTGTGTGCTAAATTTATAATTACATGCAATTACAAAAGAATCCAGATGTTGATTTGAAAACTAGAATATTTTTCGTGGGAAAATCCTTTTAAATATATGTACCTAGCAATATAGGTCATAATAGACTAAGCATATCAATAATATGTATAGGGCTGTGACAACCTCTCAATCTTCACTTTTGAATAAGGAAACCATCAACAAGCAAGCTTATTTAGTACCCTAGGTTTATAAAGGTGAATTGTCCTGAATGGGTTATAGTTCCATGAAAATCACGACAGCCACTGTCACACACAACTCTGACTATTATTCCCATTAATTTATTTATGTATTAAGAATTTAAAGTGTAAGTGCCATTTCCTTTTTTTTTCTTGCTAATGTGTAGGGACAGTGACAGGGAACATTTTAGTATTATACTTTATTTAGGGAAAAGATTTATTTTTTGTAGAAAACTGGGGCTGAAATGTCCCTTTAGCAGCGCTCTTTCACATGAGCATTGCTTAAGGCCACCCGTCTTCTATTATCATAGGAAAGACGGGCTATGCGGGAACTGCTCCCTCACAGCCTGGTGGGCACAGGAGCTTTATGTGTTAAAATTTAATATACATTCCCCTTTTTATTAAATACTAGCAGAAGGACCCGACGTCGCACGGGTATATTTTATTTAATGGTTTTGTGTGTCGTTAAAAGATATTGACAGTTTCCCCATAACAGTGACCTCTACAGCACCCTGCCCCCTTAACAGTGAACTCCACAGCCCCCCACCACTTAACACTGACACCCCCAACTGAAAATAGGATATCCATAGCAGCCCATCCCCTTAACTTTGACCTTCACAGCAGCCTGCCCCTTTAACAGTGAGTTTCACAGCACCCCACTCCTTTGACATTGACCTCCTCAGGGGACCGCCCCCTTAACAGAGACCTCCACAGCACCTGTCTTTTCTGCCACAGTACCACGTTTCCTTAACAGTGACCTCCGCAGTGCCTGCCACTTTAACAGTGACCTCCACAGCGGCCTGTCACCTTAACAGTAACATCCACAGTGAACGCCCCTTTAAAAGTGGCCCCTGCCTTCTTAACAGTGATCTCCACAGCAGCTGCCTCTTTAATAGAGGCCCTTGCCCCCTTAACAGTGACCTCCACAGCATCCTGCCCCTTTAAGGCTAGGGCTACACGAGATGTGTCGCACAACATTATGTCGCACCAATGTCGCGCAACAATTTTTATAATGATAGTCTATGGTGTCGCACTGCGACACGCTGCAACTGCGACACGGCAAAAATCCATCCATAGATTTTTTCTGTGACTGTCGTAGTGCAATACCATAGACTATCATTCTAAAAATAGTCACGCGACATTATTGTCGTAGTGTAGTTGTGCCCTATGTGTCGTGAGATTTATTGTCGCTCGACATATGTCGTTGTGTAGCCCTAGCCTAAAGCTGACCTACAGCAGTGAAGAAAAATGGCTGGGTTGTTATAGAGACCTGGAGTAAAACTGTCTGTATGTGGAGACTAAGGGCCTGCGAGCTTCTATTGGCTGATAAGAGGCATGTGACCATGTGTATGGCAGTTGGGATATGAGTGAAAGATTGACTTACAGGATTCTATTGGCTAATGCAGGTCATTTTTGGGGAATATCTAGGGAATTATATGTCCTAGAAAGCTGAGACCCGGTCTAAAACCTTCCCGGACACCCGATGTACCTGTTTGCCAAATTTGATGAAGATCGGTCCAGTCGTTTGGTTGCGCATAAAGAACAGACAGACGTTCAGACAGAGACAGGCAGAAACTAAATTTTATATATATAAAAGAGATAATGTATTTGTACACTATCTGTGTGCTCACTGACCAGCGTGGCCAGTGAGCTGCTTTCCGCCTGTACTCCTGGTGTACTGACTAATGGACTAGCCGCTGGGAGCGATGCCTGCGTGAGCAGTAAGCACTCTCTTCACGCAGTGCAGGCAGGGGGAAGCTGCTACACAGTATAAAAGGACAGTTATGTCCTTATATACTGTATAGCAGCTCCCTCCTGCCTGCCTGAACTGCCTGTAGTGAGCGCTTACCGCTCAAACAGGCATCTCAACCGGCGACTAGTTCATTGGTCAGCACACCAGGAGTGCAGGAGGAAAGCAGCTCACTGACAGCGCTGGCGACGCTGGTCAGTGAGCACACAGATAGTGTACAAGTGCATTATATTTAATACAAAGGTGAATGTATATTTAATTTTAACACAAAAGACTCCTGAGCCCACCAGGCTGTGAGGGAGCAGGGCAGGCAGAAGCCCGCAGCTCCCGTACAGCCCGTCTCTCCTATGCTAATAGAAGACGGGTGGCCGTTAGCAACGCTCATTTGAGAGAGCGCTGCTAAGGGACATTTCAGCCCCAGTTTCCCAAAATAACTCACAGCCTTCAAAAAGTATAAAAGTATAAGGCCTCATGCACATGGTCGTGTATAATTTTTATTCCACCAAAAAACTGATGCTTGAAAACCTGGTATCTTCTGTGCTCATTTTTTATTTTTTTTTGCATTCCCATTAATAGAAAGTGCAATTCTCATCCACAAAAAAGGACAAGAATAGTCCTGTGAGACTCTTGGATCTAACATGCTGATTACTGGAAAAAAAATAGTGAATAGCCCCACTGTCATTAATTTTAAAAACGGATAGCACACTGTAGAAAAATGTTGTTATGTGCGTGAGGACCCCCCCAAAAAAGAGGAAGTAGTAGATTGGTATGATCTGTCAGTAGTGGGTAGTCTACTTGTTGATAGTTTTGAATTAGCATTAAAACCAAAAGAATTCTAACCGTGTCTAATATGCCTATATAAAACATAAAGCATTTGGAAAGCCTTCACACCCTTTCACATTTTGTTATGTTGCAGCCGTGTGTTTCGCCATGATTCTGCACTCAATACCCCATAATGACAAAGTGAAAACAAAATGTTAGAAATTTTTACTAATTTATTGAAAAAGAAAAACTAAAACCTTGCATTGATATAAGTATCAAGGACTTCGCTGAACCCTTTTGGCAGTGATTACAGCCTCCAGTCTTCTTGGGGATGATGCCACAAGGTCTGTACCTCTGTATTTGGGGATTTTCTGCCATTCTTCTCTGAAGATCCTCTCAAGCTCTGTCAGGTTGGATGGTGACCGTTGGTGGACAGCCATTTTCCAGAGATGTTCGATTGGGTTCAAGTCAGGGCTCTGTCTGGGCTACTCAAAAACATTCACTGAGTTGTCCCTAAGCCACTCCTATGATGTCTTGGCTGTGTGCTTAGGGTCATTGTCTTCTTGGAAAGTGAACCTCAGGCCCAGTCTGACGTCCAGAGAATTCTAGATCAGGTCTTCATTAAGAATATTCCTGCACTTTGCTCCATTTAGCTTTCCCTCAACCCTGATCAGTCTACCTGTCCCCCCAGCATGATGCTGCCACCACCATACTTCTCTGTGAAGATGGTGTGGGCAGGTAATGAGGAGCACGTTGTTTCCCCCAAACACGAAGCTTAGAATTAAGGCCAAAAAGGTCAATCTTAGTGTCACCAGAGAATCTTGTTTCCCACAGTCTGAGTGTCCTTTAGGTGTTTTTTTTTGCAAACTCTAGGCAGGCTTTCGTGTGTCTGAGGAGAGGTTTCTTTGTGGCCACTCTGCCATAACGCCTAGATTGTTGGAATGCTGCTGTGATGGTTGATCTTCTGGAGGTTTTTACATTTGTACACAGGATCTTTGGAGCTCAGCCAGAGTGACCATTGGGTTATTGGTCACCTCTCTTACCAAGATCCTTCTCCTTTAGGCTACTTTCACACTGGCGTTTTGGCTTTCCGTTTGTGAGATCCGTTCAGGGCTCTCACAAGCGGTCCAAAACGGATCAGTTTTGCCCTAATGCATTCTAAATGGAAAAGGATCCGCTCAGAATGCATCAGTTTGCCTCCGATCCGTCATCATTCCGCTTTGGAGACAGACACCAAAACGCTACTTGCAGCGTTTTGGTGTCCATCTGACGAAACTGAGCAAAAAGGATCCGTTCTGACACACAATGTAAGTCAACGGGGACGGATCCTGTTTTCTATGACACAACCTGCACAATAAAAAACAGATCCTTCCTCCATTGACTTTCAATGGTGTTCAAGACGGATCCATTTTGGCTATGTTATAGATAATACAGACGGATCCGTTCTGAACGGATCCGTCTGTGCAGATCCATGACGGATCCGCACCAAACGCGAGTGTGAAAGTAGCCTTACCAGGGAAGAGTCTTGGTTCTACCAAACATCTTCTATTTAAGAGTTATGGAGGTCACTGTGCTCTTAGGAACTTTCTGTGCAGCAGAAATGTTTTTGGACCTTTCTCTAGATCTGTGTTTACACACAATCATATATCTGAGCTCAACAAGCAGTTCTTTGCTCCTCATGGCCTGGTTTTCGCTCTGATATTCATTGTCAGCTGTGAGATCTTATATAGTAGATTGGCTGTGTCTTTCCAAATCATGTCCAATCAACTGCATTTATCAGAGGAGTACTTCATTCTAGGTAAAGAAATATGTCAAAAATAATAAATAAAAAAAATGGGAGGCCCCAGAGCTAAATTTCAAGTGTCATAGCAAACAGTCTGAATACTTGCCTTTTTTCCTTTTTAATAAATTTTAAAAAAAATCTAAAATTCTCTTTTCACTTTCTTGACACGGGGTATTGACTGCAGATTGATGGGAGAAAATTAAACTTTTATATTTTTTTATTTTAGCACAAGGCCGCAACATAACAAAATGTGCAAAGTTTCTGAATGCATTGTAAAATTCTATCTCAAACTTGATGGTAGAGTACCATTGCGGTTTATGTTATTTTAATTCATTTCAAGGACATTTCTCCCATCAAGGTACCATCTATTCATGACACCTTCCAATCATGTCCCTGATTTATTATACTATACCAGAAACCCATTCAATAGGGCCCTTCATTTATTAACATCCATCTGTCCAACCATACCACTCATCTATACAACCATAGTGCTAAAATACTTCCAAACAAACACCCAATCTGTCAATTATGCCTTAATCTCCACAGATGCCCATTAAGTTCTTCAGAGGAAAGCTTAAAGTGTACCTAAACTTCAAAAACACAGAAATATAGTGGCAAATATGGGGGAACTGCTCAAACCCCAAACACTGTAGCGTGTTTCTCATTGGGGGAGCAGTCCCACCGCATGTGGACCGCAGAAAACGACCATCCCCAGCAAAAAAAATGCGTACAATGGAGGATGCCGGCGTGGTCCACATGCACCACAAAGGCATCCTACACAAAACGGAGCATTGTGCGGATGAAAATATAATTATATAAATCACAGAAAAAAATGCACCAAACGGATATGCCACTGACTATACTAGCTAGTCATACAAGCAGATATTAAAAGCTGAGACTTTTGCCAATATATTCCTGTCAGGAACACATCGGAGCCCATCATGCACCACGTCACGGTCTCTCAGCATGGCAAGGGTCCTACCACTACGCTAACTATGGTGTGAACACGGTCTGAAGGTGATGAAATCCAGCTCACAGCCAAGCTTCCACACAACCACCTAGCAGGACAACTAGTGCAATGTGAGCAAAGCCAGACTGTAAGCCACACCCATATCAGACCATGTGATGGAGGTTTCCAGGTGCAAAAGAATGTTTAAATGCCAGGTAAAGGCACATTCAATACATATAGAACAAAATCACAGAAATATAGTGGCAAATATGGGGGAACTGCTCAAACCCCAAGTTAGCGTAGTGGTAGGACCCTTGCCATGCTGAGAGACCGTGACATGGTGCATGATGGGCTCCGATATGTTCCTGACAGGAATATATTGGCAAAAGTCTCAGCTATTAATATCTGCTTGTATGACTAGCTAGTATAGTCAGTGGCATATCTGTTTGGTGCATTTTTTCTGTGATTTGTACCTAAATTTCCACTTTAACTTTATTAAAACCTACATACATGTGATAAAAAGAATATTTGCAATATACTTTATTTTTTAAATTTTCATAGTGAAATAGCCACCTGAACTTAAGGTGTTTGTTGTGTTTTGCAAACCATAAACCACGGTGTACTGGTTAGGGACCCCCCCCAGTGGCTGTACTGAGCGCTGTACAGGCCGAAGCATACATCGCTGCGGCCCCCTTTACCAGCGCTGCTCTTCTCAAGCCTGACATAGATGTGTCTGGAACCTTGGAAGCTTTTGCAGAGCGGGCACAGGTAGCGCAATGTGCTATGGAGCTGCTGTCCTGCGCTTGCTCCGCTCTGCTAATAGCCTGCATCAACGCGGGGGGATGGGAGGAAGTGTTTGGCTGACAGCAATCTGAAGTGTTCGGCCAAATTTAGGGTGGGTTTTTAGTGGTCAACCAATGACTATAACCACAGGCAGATGTGATGAGAAAGCCGTTATTCTTCAACCAAGAATACCTTCAAAACCATAAAACAATATAATATGTGACAAAGTAAAAATGGATAGAAATATAATGGAATTCTACAGATCCTTTGAGTTTAGAAGTGTACACTTGATGCACGTTTACCATAGATCTCTACATATCCATGTATAATATGTAATTCTGGTTAGCCTAGATATATTAGGATGTGTGCTGCCATATCTAATCATTTACTGCATTGTATAATGATGCCAAGTTAGGACTGTGTCACAGCCGCTGCTCACACCCCTCTCTCTCTCCCTTTTGCTCTCTCTCTTCAGACCGTCTGTATTTGTGTTTATTTTGACAAGACTTGCCTCCCTACTTATGCACGCCCCCTCCCACTGATCGCCATGTGTGAAAGGAAAGATTAATCCCAGCCAAAATCTGATCTGGACTCTTAATTAATTACTGTGAAAGAGTTGGATCTGTCAGGACTGCATTTTATAGTAATGCCGAGCATTACTGCATTTATATGCTGGTATTTAGAATGATTAAGCTTTAAAGGGGTTCTGCAAGAATAAAAAATGAATAAAATGAAAATACATAATTATTAGTTTATTATAAATATTTTCCCAAATACCTTTCATTAGTTATAATGGCTTGTTTTGTCTGCGGAGAAATCATTAGGAGAAATAAAATGGCCGCCATCCTATTAGTATACATAAAACTTGTCCTAATCACACAGGAGGACAAGTTACTTCACAACACTGAGGTAAAGAGCTGCCTCATCCTCCTCTTGTCAGGAATCATGATCCTGAATACAGGTGAATCTCTGTGGGAATGGAGAAGATGAGGAGACATGAGAGGAGGGTGAGGTGTGGCTAATGGGCAGCAGCACTTGTTTACAGTCTTCATTACCACAGCCTGTCCTGTCCATCCTCTCTGTACTTCATGTCTCTTCATGAACTAAATTCCCCAGAGATTCAGCTAAAGTTCTTATCATCTGTATTCAGGATCATAATCACTGACAAGTAGGAGAGGAGGATAAGGATGAGGCAGCTCTTTACCGCAGTGTTGTAAAGTTAGGCTACTTTCACACTAGCGTTTTGGCTTTCGGTTTGTGAGATCCGTTCAGGGCTCAAGCCGTGCAAAACGGATCAGTTTTGCCCTAAGGCATTCTGAATGGAAAAAGATCTGCTCAGAATGCATCAGTTTGCCTCCGTTCAGTCACCATTCCGCTTTGGAAGAGGACACCAAAACGCTGCCTGCAGAGTTTTTCTCTCCGTCAATGGGGGACGGATCCGTTTTCTATTGTGTCAGAGAGAACGGATCCGTCCTTATTGACTTACATTGTGTGTCAGGACGGATCCGTTTTCTCTGACACAATAGAAAACGGATCCGTCCCCCATTGACTTTCATGACGGATCCGTCTTGGCTATATAAAACATAATACAACTGGATCCGTTCATGACAGATGCATGCGATTTTATTATTGTAACGGAAGCCTTTTTGCAGATCCATGACGGATCCACAAAAAAGGCTAGTGTGAAAGTAGCCTAACTTGTCCTGCTGTGTGATCAGGAAAGGTTTTGTGTGAACTAATAGGACGGCGGCCATTTTGTTTCCCCTGATGATTGCTCCCCAGACAAAATGAGCCATTATAACTAATGAAAGGTATTTGAGAATATATTTATAATAAAGTAATATTTAAGTATTTTCATTTTCTTAATTCCCGGAGAAACCCTTTAACTAGAAACCAATATATACCTATATCATAGCATAGATGGAGCATTAAATTTATAAAACAATATTTAATTATTATAAATAAAATCTGGTCAAATAAGACCCATATAAATCAAACACAAAAAAAAGGGCCCAAAAATGTTAATAATAAAAAATGAAAAACCAGGACAAAGAGCCCACGTTATTTCAAATAGGAGGCTTATAGGGTGGCATTTATTGTAGGTAAAGGGGGTACAGGAGTATGAGAACTCTTCCTAATTAGCCCTGACTACGCCTAACCACAGGAAATCACCCTGGTGGTGGATGAACCTTACACTGCAACCTACCCGTAAAAACACCCTACTAAATCCTACCCTGACCCAATGCATTTCTCCCACTTAGAATTCTTCAGGGCATCTCTATAGGAATAAAAGATCAATATCCTAACATAGAAACATAGAATGTGTCGGCAGATAAGAACCATTTGGCCCATCTAGTCTGCCCAAAATACTAAATACAATGAATAGCCCCTGGCCCTATCTTATATGAAGGATGGCCTTATGCCTATCCCATGCATGCTTAAACTCCTCCACTGTATCTGCAGCTACCACTTCTGCAGGAAGGCTATTCCATGCATCCACTACTCTCTCAGTAAAGTAATACTTCCTGATATTACTTTTAAACCTTTGCCCCTCTAATTTAAAACTGTGTCCTCTTGTAGAAGTTTTTCTTCTTTTAAATATTTTCTCCTCTTTTACCTTGTTGATTCCCTTTATGTATTTAAAAGTTTCTATCATATCCCCTCTGTCTCGTCTTTCTTCCAAGAAACAATAGTCTTGTATAAAAACACAACACCTAATAACTATGTCCAGAGCCACATCAAGACAGATACTCAGAGCCACATCAAGACATATAACCAAAACATGCAACAATGGACTAGTGTTACCAGGATGAACATACACCAAATGATGGACAAGCCAAAATACTCATAGGCTGACACCAAAGATAGAAATATATCATAAGGTTTAAGAAACTGGGCTTATGATAGAGCCACTCACATATCCAGCAGCCCAGATAATGATGATACAGGCAGGCGTGGGTAACATTGTGGAGCAGTTTATAATTCGAGCCCTCTACAGCGTTCATGCATCAGCGCTTTACCCAGCATGAGCAAAGTCATCACATGATCCAACCTACACCGGCAGCCTAGGGAGGAGACGCGGCTATGTTATCTGGCCAAAAGAGGCCCCCCAGGCCCCATGCACAGTTGTCAAGGTCGCTGTATGCTGAAGAAGTCATCAAACACAACCCCACCAGCTCAGGGGAACCGCAATGGGGAACTTGTGTGCTCCTACATATGCTAATCTCCTCCTGGGCTTGTGGGAGGACAATATAGTTTTCCCTGATGATCCTGTATGGTGTAACGAGAAAATATTATTTTGGACACATTATATTAATTTATTAGAATTACCAAACTTTTGCAAACCAAAAAGGATAGTTATTACCCCCGGCCCTATGGAGAAGGATTCCCAAGGGCCAATATTTGAGAGTCCAAAGCAATTGCTCTATTTTATTTTTAAATGGTGACTAGGAAATTGTGAACTAGATTTACTGCAAGGATATATCCCACTACAATTTTGCATGATGCCATTTGCTATGCCAAGAGTCTAGATAGAAGTGAAATCCTTACTCCAAAACAGCTTGCTACATCCAACTCCTTGATTAGACGGATCACCACAGATTCCTCTAACAGGGAAGTGAGTAAATACTGAGGATGGACACGAATCTCTCAGATGTGATCCCTGACCACCCCAGTATCACATACCACAAATGAAGGAGCCTGAACGATAGGCCACTATACACTCCCTAGACCTATGGGAACTTGGTTAGATAGACAACCGTTGGGCATGCACCGTTGTGGAGGGTGCACAGCCTGTGCTTTTATTCATACCACATAAATGGCATCTTTATCTGTGAGCTCTCAGCAAGCTCTGCCTCTCATGCCTCCAGATGTAGGGCGTCAGAGGGCATCAAAGGGGCGAACATTGACTTATAGGATCAAATCTGGCTATACATCTTGTGGGATCAGTGGCAGCGATTAATAAGAGCTCATTTGCATCCCTTATTCCCAGACTTCCAGAGTAGCATGTATGGCCTATAAGCCACATCACGCAGATTCAGGCGCTCTCCGTAAAGAGAGATAGTATCCAAAAAAAAAAACTTCATCTGTGACAAACAATACCTACAATCTTGGCGATTTTGTTACATGCAGAACACGAGGTCATCTATGTTTGTAAATTTCCCTGTCCACTTAAAGGGGTATTCCGGTAAAATAACTTAATTTTTGAAAAACTACATTAAGTCTGCAAGCTGTCACCCAACCAGACCCCATACCTATACATATAACCAGAGTTTACATTTCACCTTGCAATGTATTTGTCTAGCTCCTTTATCAGCCTGTAACACACTGAGTGTCATGGTGCCTGAGCTTCCCTCACAAAACGTCAAAGACTACAATCCCCACAATCCCTCAGTGCTTGTTGATTGGCTGCCTGATATCAAAGCCCGGTCACGCCCCCTCTACCCAGTAATCACCTGCACACTAACACGCCCTTTATTTCACAAGTCATTTAGCTCGAAAACTGATAGCAACACACTGAGCATGCTCGACCTAACAAAGGCTCAGAACTGCAGGTCGAGGCCTTGGTAATTTATGAGGAAACACAGTGGGTAGCAGAAGAAGAAAACTATTTTTATAACTACTGAACAGTAAATATGTGAAATTTACATTATATATTAGGTAATTATTGATGATGAATTAGTCTCAAACATAAGTTATATTTCTAGTAACCGGAACACCCCTTTAACTATGTGGACAAAACCTTTCATGAATTCGGAAAAAGAAACTGCAAGCATGTTAATGATCTTCAGAATAAAAAAGATACCACGGTATCTAATCATTTGAGTGCCTATCACAGAGGTAATCCTCATGTGCTTCATTTTTCTCCCATAGAGGTAGAGTATCTTTTCAACCCAACTGGACAAATGGGATAGGTGGATTCTTCAAAAAGAAGCTGAATGGATCTTTAGATTTAGATCGTAAGTGTCTGGAGGTTTAGACTTACCTCTGCACATTTTTATGAATCTTTAATTTGTCTTAGTTTACTACTTGTTGGTCATTAATGCCCTTGTACTTGACAATAGTCCATAGTCCGTCTATTAGTTAAGATCTTATTTACAGTGTAATCTTTGCCATAATAAAAAAAAATAAAAAAATAAAAAAATATTACTGGGACTCTGTTATAGTGTTCTCCCACAAGACCAGGAGGAGATTAGCATATGTAAAAGCACACAAGCTCCCCATTGCGGTCCCCCTGAGCTGGTGTTTAATGACTTCTTCAACACACAGCATCCCTGACAACTGTGCATGGGGCCTGGGGAGTCTTGGCCTCTTTTGGCCAGATGACATAGCCGCGTCTCCTCCCTAGGCTGCCGGCGTAGGTTGGATCATGTGATGACTTTGGTCACGCTGGGTAGGGCGCTGACGTATGAATGCTGTAGAGGGCGCTGATTATTATTTGCTCCACAATGTTACCCACACCTGTCTGTATCTGCCGCATCATCATCTGGACCGCTGGATATGTGAGTGGCTATATCATTAGCCTGCTGTCTTACACATTATGATATCTTTCTATCGTTGGTGTCAGCCTATGTGTATTTTGGCTTGGCCATCATTTGGTGTATGTTCATCCTGGCAACACTAGTCCATTATTGCATGTTTTGGTTATTCTTTTGTCTATAGTTGAGAATCTGTCTTGCTGTGGCTCTGGACATAGTTATTAGGTGTTGTGTTTTTATACAAGATAGTTAGGATATTGCTCCTTTAATCCTATAGAGGTGCCCTGAGGAACTCTAGTGGGAAAAATGCAATAAATATAGGGTTAAACAGGGTGTTTTCCAGGTAGGTTGTTATGCAGGGGTCACACACCATCACGGTGATGATTCCTTGTGGCCGGGGGTAGTCAGGTTAACTACGGACAGTTCCCATATCCCTGTACCCTTTTACCTACAATAAATGCCACACCATGAGCCTCCTATTTGAAATACCATGGGCTCTTTGTTTTTGCTTTGTCCTGCTTTACGTTTTATTATTAATATTTTGAGGCCCGTATGTTTGTGTTTGATTTATTTGGGTCTTATTTTAACCTGGTTTTATTTAGGATAATTAAGAATTATGTTTTTTAAATTTAATGCCCCATTTATACAATGATATGTTTCGATTAAAGCGGCTCTGTCACCTGGATCAGCCCTATAAAACCAAACACATAGCCTGGTAGGGGTGATCCGGTAGTTTACAATGATACCTTCCTCCTCGCTGTCTGTGCCATGGTTGTTGATAAAATCATACTTTTATTCCTTTGCTGGCAAACAATTTCGAGCATCAGGAGGCGGGCTTTTTCAGTACAAGCACCACTATGTGACTAACCCCCCCCCCCCTTGATTGACAGCGCTAGACCAAGTTGAAGTTGTACTCTAGCGCTGTCAAGCATCGGTAGGTGTCACATAGCAGGATTTTACAACCAGCTAAAATTAATCAGCTCAATCCCAGCTTTAGTCACTGTGTTGGGTGCTGCCATGATGTTCAGACATATATCTCCCATGGCACTACGTGAGAAGTATGGTAAAATAAAATTGTGCTGAAGTCTGGGCACAGCGGGTGATGTAAAAATCACCAGTGCCAAACTGCCAACTCCGTTTTACAATAATAGCAGGGAGACTAAGAATGTTCTAATAGTCACCCTAATGTCTTATACAGAACATTGAGGATAGAATGAGTCATGGCAAAATGATAAACTTCTATGACAAAAGTGCAAAAATAGAGAAGAATATAAATAGAATATAAAAAAGGGCATTCAAACATGGGACAAGTCACAAAGTGGGGACAGGTACAAAACTGGACAATTTATTGAAGTGATGAATTCCTGATACGGGTGATCACAAATAATCCAAAGATGTACATTTCAATCAACAAACACAGGGCCATATCCAATTAGTTTGTCTATTCTAAGCCTTACCATTCAGGAATAGCTATACATTCTGAACTAAGTACAGCGGCGCCCAGGGATCTCACTGCACTTACTATTATCCCTGGGCGCCGCTCCGTTCTCCTGCTATGTCCTCCGGTATCTTGGGTATTGATTGGGTATCGAAAATTCGAAACCCGAAACAACGTTACCCAGTATCAGAGCTGAACACAGACATAACCCCTTCTTCCCCTATTTCATGCTCCAATGCTCTTCCCTGCCCTCCGCTTAAACCATGCAGGACAAGGCTTTTTTCATTAGATCCGGTGACATACTAGGTCAGTGATGTCACTGTCACTAATGGGCGGGCTCTAGCACTGTCCCAGCCTGTAAATCGTCCAGGGCAAGTGCTATAGCCTGTTCATTAGTGCCGGTGATGTCACCGGGAACACTGCTAGGTGGAAGCCTCCGCCAAGTTGTGTAAAATTGTAAACAAAAAAGCCCTTGCCCTGCACGATCCTCATGTCAGAGGGGGGAAGTGGGGGAATTAGGGGTTATGTCCGGGTTCAGCTCTGAACTTGGACAAACCCTTTAATGGGAGGAGATATGGGGACGGGATATATGGAGTATTAGGAGGAGATATAGGAGAGGTTATATGGAGTAATAGGAGGAGATATAGGAGAGGTTATATGGAGTAACATGAGTAGATATAGGAGAGGATATATGGAGTAATAGGAGCAGCTATAGGAGAGGTTATATGGAGTAATAGGAGGAGGAGATATATGCTGATAAAGGGGCAAGGTTATATGTGAGGATTTATAGAGATGATTTATACTAACTAATGTAAGAAAAAAAGGATTTCAGAACAACTGGGTTTCTGGAGTCCCCTGTGACGATGGAATGGTGGCAGGCATGTGTAACCACTGCTCTATTCACTGGGACTACTGGAAATAGTGCTGAGTGCTAGACTCCACAGTCTCATAAATGAAAATGGAGCTGTGGTCACGCATGTGTACCACTGTTCACTTTTTATAGGAAACTCAGGGACCTCCATTTTTGGGGTCCCTGGAAATTGCGCCCCCAAGCTTTAATACACTTAGGGGGTCATTTATTAAGAGTGGTGTTTTAGATGTTGGTCTTAATATCTCCTACAACTGGCAGTGAATCCAACTGAGTTATGTAGAGGCACTGCCTCTAGCTGTCTTATATTTAGACCATTTTCTACACCTAAACCAGGCGTAAAAAATGGTAACTGAGATAGGCTTACTGGCCCGTCCCCTTTCCCCACCCTTCTGTTTAGACCTGGCGTAAACGGGAAAAAGTCACAGATTGCAGTGCAAAGGACCTTTATGCCGCCAGAAATATGCCTAATATAGGCGTATTTCTGTTTAGTAAATGACCCCCTTATTCACTATATGGTGTAAATGTGATACATATTGTTTGTCAGAAAACTGCTGTATAAAATAAGCAATGCATTTGATTTATTCGGTCAGTTATCCACTGGAACCAAATTCCAATACGGAACTAGTGTTTCCCTCTACAGGATATTTCAGTCACAACAATAGTAGGTTTAGGCAAATGTCTCTGGCAACTACAGGGTGTGACAAAGAGAAGTGACAGACAAAAAGAAAAAGACAATTTAGTGGTAAAAAAGGAAATAATCAAATGAGGACATGGGGAGAAATGATGTCTTGTCTCAAGAGCCTCTGGCCTCCCTCTTCCTGGGTGTTCTGTACTATGCTTATTTGCCATTAAGTGTAGATCGTCTTAGATAAGAGAATTGAGGCTAGACATGATTTGTGGCATTTTTAAAATTCTATATGAACTCCATATTTGACTTTATTTCTTACATGTCTCTTTCCTGTCTCTTTTCTGAGTTTGGCTGTCTCTCCCTTCTTAGCACATTTTTTTTCTATCCGTTTCAAAGCTTTCTCCAAACTTTTACTTTCAGAGTCATACAAAGACAAAGAGGCATTCGAAGAAAGAGACATCCAGAGGAGTAATCGGAAGGAAAAAGATTTTCTAGCACAGAGTAAAAGCGAGACCCAGCATGAGACATCTTCTCTGAAATCAACTTGTAAAATAGCACATTTGAAAAAGGCTCGAGAAATACAGAGATCTCCGAAGAAATTAGCTCTCTGAGACATCCACACCACACCCAAATATAAGGGTATATTCTGTGGTGCAAGAAACAACGGAAAGCAAGTATCTTGGACTGGCAACACCTTCATACAAAATGAAACAGTCATAGACTGTAGCGAGAGAGAGAGAAAAAACACAAGAGACGTCCCATATTTGTAAGGAGCAGAAGAGATGTACTCTCCGTACTGTCTGACTCAGGTAACTTTCAATACTCTTATATGGCTCTCCCTTTACTATCACTCTATTATATCTCAAGCTTAACATAAAGATCCAAATCCATTCTTTGCATGATTTGCAATATTAGAAAAAAATATAGATTGATTCCACCACTAGAATTCACCATTCATAATACTACCCCCTTACCCAACTTTAAGCCTCACCAGTGAGGGATGTACCAACATGTCTTTTTTGTGGTAAGAAGTAATCACCTTTGGTTCTTTGCCTTTCTGTGGATCAAAACTGCAGCATAATAATTCAAGCAAGTTACTATGCTAAAAATCAAAGTTATTAATCTACTCGTATTCACGATAATAAGCTATTTATTGCTTCCATTTTCAATTTTAAGTTTATGTTTTGTCAATACTATAAAACATATCTTTATACTTATTCTATAAGGTAGTTCAAAATATGCAACCATCAAGTTTTCTTAAAATGAGTTCATTGGTTAGTAATAATTATTACGACTCGGCAATAAAAAAGATAGATATGAGATAAATACATAAATAGAGAGATATTGGAGAGGTGCTTAGATAGACAACTATTAGAGAGATGGCATGCTTAGATAGATGAAAATATAGAGATAGATATTAGACAGAGAGATACACAGAAAGATATTAGAGAGATTGCAAAAATAGACGGAAGATAGAAATATACATCGATAAACAGATAAATAGATAGATAATAGACAGACTCATAGGGGCACATTTATTAAGATCGGCGTTTTAGACGCCGGTCTTAATAAGCCTTATACCTGGAGGTAGATCTCCCGAAGTTATGAAGAGGCGTTGGCCTCTACATAACTTTGGTGGATCCACCGGCGCTTCTAAAAGTAAGGCCTCTTGCACACGACCGTAGGCCCTCCAAGATATACGGTCCGTGAGTGGGCCACATGTCCCGGAGCGGCATACATCGTGTGCGCGGGAGTGCACAGCATCATAGATTACAATGATCCTGAGGATGTCGGGCCGCCCCGCGGGGCTATAGTCCCGCACTCATATGATCTTGTCTGTCTTTCATTTAGACCATTTTCTATGCCTAAACCAGGCGTAGAAAATGGTAAATGGGACGGGCCTGATTAATGAGAAGATAAATGAGACTGGTAAATATGAAGACATATGCTTCTACGCTAAAAATATGCCTGACGGCTGACATTTGTATCTTAGAAGGGTAAAATGTACTTACATAAATATAAAAATAATATTTTTTTTTTATTATGGGATTAATTTTTTTACACTAATTTCTATACCATAGTGGATACACTATATTTACATACATAAGTACATAGTTGTACTGCAATATATACAGAGATGTGAATAGGTAAATATAAAATAGACACAAACAGAAAATCATATTTCTACTAACATATGGAAATATATAATATTGTAGATTTTCTCAATAATTATTCTTCTGCCGCACTAATAAAGATATATCAAATAAGGTTTATTTTCGATGCATTACAGTGCATTAAAATATGCCATATATTTTTAAGGAAAAAAGTTAGTATTAAAACAAAAAAAGCAAATCAAATACGAATTTATTGAATAAAGAGTCATAAAGCAAATATATAAAATAAATAGGAACAATGGAACCGTAATTATATATTTGGAAATTAAAATCATGTCATAAAAAACCTTTTATTTTGGAAGGTCAGTAGTGTGGCAGATGTGCATGGCAAGGTTCATATGAGCCTATGTATTTGCCTTCAAATGAATTTTGACCCCAAAAAAATCACTCAGATCTTTAAACTCCATAGTTCATTAACCTAGATGAGTAACACCCCTTCTGTTGTAAAATAATTGCTTTAAGTTTCATTAATGTAAAAGGAATATAACAAAAAGAAAAAACTTCACTTATTCATCCAATTCCATACATAAAAACATTAAGATTTACGGGCCTAACAGAAGACATATAAAAAAGGCCCTAATAGAAATGACTGAGACATCCCAAACATATCGTGCTGTTACCTCATTTGTACTAGGCTGGTGAAAACGAATAAGGAATTAAATTGGCCACCTTAGATTATAAATGAAGACTATTTGTAAAGTTATTACAAGACCTCTTTCCCATGCTAGGTCTACAAACAGATGTCGAAATGTCCTCAGTGTCTAAGAGAAATCCAGTGTTGGTTTGTGTGTCCATTCTTTGCCCTCTGTTTGTCATCTGTATTCCACATTCACTGCAAGGCTTTGAAAACGTATTCCTACCAACGAGTATTATCATCTCCTACCAACGGTCCCCAAAAACCACTGACAGTATATATATATATATGGCATCTATGTTCTGTCAGCGATGAACACATTAAAATCAATAGATAGTTGTGCTGTCCACTGAAAACACAGACAGCAAAGGTCCACGATTTCCTGAGTTAAAAAAACCTAAGGTTGTTTTCACACGACAGTGATTTCCTTCAATAATTGTGAGCCAAAACCAAGAAAAGAAGTCACCAAAGAGATAAGTTGTAATGGAAAGATGTGTATCAGTTCTGTGATTTTGCCCCCCATCTACTTCTGTCTCACAAAAACTGATAGAAATCACTGAGCAAACACTGACATGTGAAAGACGCCTGAATGTCTCACAAAAAAACAAAGAACCTAACATGTAAGGCTACTTTCACACTAGCGGCACGGACCTCCGGCAGGCTGTTCCGTCGGGTGAACAGCCTGTCGGATCCGTCCTGCCGCTAGTGACCGTGTGCCCCCGGACTGCCGCTCCATCCCCATTGACTATAATGGGGGCGGAGTTCCGGCGGAGGCAGGGCAGCGCACGGTGAGAGGCTGCCAGAATAAAACTTGTCCGACATTTAATCCAGCAGCCTCTCTCCGTGTACTGCCGTGCCTCCGCCGGAACGCCGCACCGCCCCCCATTATAGTCAATGGGGTTGGAGCGGCAGTCCAGGGACCCACCCGCCGGAGTCCCCTGCCGCTAGTGTGAAAGTAGCCTAACTTTAACTTTGATGACTTTCAATTGTGTGGTGAAAATATATATGATATATGATATATGATATATATACCATCACACTACTAACCACTACTTTCCAATACATAAGATCTCCGCCTGGCAGCACAACTTAAAACCTCACTTTATTACTGTATATGTTAAATTATTCCATGAAGCCTCATAATATATCACTCATACTACTCTATATAACATCTTCCTATATCCACTCTTATTACTCCATATATCTCCTCCTATTACTCCATCTAACCTCTTATAACTCCCCATATTACTCCTTATATCTCCTCCTATTACTCCATATAACCACTCCTATATCTCCTATTACACCATCTATTACTCCATCATAATATATCACTCATACTATTCTATATAACATCTTCCTATATCCACTCTTATTACTCCATATATCTTCTCCTATATCTCCTCCTATTACTCCATCTAACCTCTCCTATATCTCCTCCTATTACTCCATCTAACCTCTCCTATATCTCCTCCTATTACTCTATATATCATCTCCTATATCTTATCCTATTACTCCATATAACCTTTCCTATATCTCCTTTTATTACACCTTATAACTTCTCCTATATCTCCTCTATTACTCCGTATAACCTCACCGATATCTCCTCTTAATATAAATAACCTGTCCTATATCTCCTCCTGTTACTCATATCACCTCTCCCTATATTTCCTCCTATTACTCCATACCCCTCCTATTACTCTCTTATATCTCCTTCTAATACAACATATATCCTCTCCTATATCTCCTCCTATTACTCCATATAACGTCTCCTGCATATACTATTATTACTCCATTTATCCTCCTCTATATCTCTCTTTCTGTTACTCCATATATCCTGTCCTATATCTCTATTACTTAATTTAACCTCTCCATAAAGCTCCTTCTAGTACACCATAAATTCTCTCCTATATCTCGAACTATTACTCCATATAAAAACATGCACCTAAATGTCCGTGTAATTGTGTTTAAAATGTCACAAAGTGAGGGTTGGTAATTTTTTTCAGATGGAAAACTGGCGCAGAAGGATGAAAACTCATCCTCTAGATTTCCACAACAGACTTTGGCTACTATTATACTGTGTACTGTGATTATTATCAGTGCATAGATACTACCATTATACAGTGTGATTATTATCAGTGTATAGATACTACCATTATACAGTGTGATTATTATCAGTGTATAGATACTACCATTATACAGTGTGATTATTATCAGTGTATAGATACTATTATACAGTGTGATTATTATCAGTGTATAGATACTATCATTATACAGTGTGATTATTATCAGTGTATAGATACTACCATTATACAGTGTGATTATTATTAGTGTATAGATACTACCATTATACAGTGTGATTATTATCAGTGTATAGATACTACCATTATACAGTGTGATTATTATCAGTGTATAGATACTACCATTATACAGTGTGATTATTATCAGTGTATAGATACTACCATTATACAGTGTGATTATTATTAGTGTATAGATACTACCATTATACGGTGTGATTATTATCAGTGTATAGATATCATTATACGGTGCGTTTGTTATCAGTGTATAGATACTACCATTATACGGTGTGATTATTATCAGTGCATAGATACTACCATTATATGGTGTGATTATTATCAGTGTACAGATACTACCATTATACGGTGCGATTATTATCAGTGTATAGATACTATCATTATACGGTGCGATTATTATCAGTGTATAGATACTATCATTATACGGTGTGATTATTATCAGTGTATAGATACTACCATTATACGGTGTGATTAATTGTGTATAGATACTACCATAATACGGTGTAATTATTATCAGTGTATAGATACTACCATTATACATGTGATTATTATCAGTGTATAGATACTACCATTATACAGTTTAATTATTATCAGTGTATAGATACTATCATTATACGGTGTGATTATTATCAGTGTATAGATATCATTATACGGTGCGTTTGTTATCAGTGTATAGATACTATCATTATACGGTGTGATTATTATCAGTGTATAGATACTACCATTATACGGTGTGCTTATTATCAGTGTATAGATACTATCATTATACGGTGCGTTTGTTATCAGTGTGTAGATACTATCATTATACAGTGTGATTATCAGTGTATAGATACTACCATTATACAGTGTGATTATCAGTGTACAGATACTACCATTATACAGTGTGATTATTATCAGTGTATAGATACTACCATTATACAGTGTGATTATCATCAGTGTATAGATACTATCACTATACGGTGCGTTTGTTATCAGTGTGTAGATACTATTATTATCAACAAACGTAAGGGCTCTCAGCTCGTATTGCGGACCGCAAACGGCGGATGCACAATATAGGGGCACCGGCCAACTTGAATGGGTCCGTAATCTGCAAGATGCAGCCAAAGATAGGACATGTCATATCTTTTATGGAGCAGTAGCAAGGATCGGAAGCCCACGGAAACACAGCAAAGTGCTTCCATGTGATTTCGGGTCCTTGTCTCCGCATAGCAAAAGTTAAGACGTGTACTATTTTTGGCCGTATCTAGCAGATTGCGGACCCGTTCAAGTCAAAGGGTCTGAATCCACAGCAAGGCGTGCACACGGCCAGTGCCCATGCATTGCGAACCACTATTTGCGGTCCACAGAGCTTTTACGTTCGCGGGCAAAAACCCTTACTCTATTAGTGGAGCAGATGTAGGAGTTTTATGTGTGTTGGAATGTAACTTTTAATCCGACACTGTCCATATGGAAAAAGTAGTAAGAATTTGCGCACAGCCTCCTCCCACTTGTGGTCTTCTTTCTCTCTGTCTGTTCTGCTTTTCTCCCCTCTCTTTCGCCGTCTTTCCCTGTCTCTTCCCACTTTCTCTCCACCCCCAACACTTTCCTTGTTTCTTTCCTTCTCCGCGTTCCTCTCCCCCGTCTGAGTCTGTGTATGTTTGGACGAGGTCCTGGCTCTAGTGCTGACCTTGCGTTACCTCATCACGTGATACAGAGCTACGTTGGGTTTATAAGGCAATAATGAGCAGTCGGGGCTAACATAACGACAGCAGCAGATTATTTAACTCCCTAGGCACCGAAGCAGCTTATTTCACAATATAGCAACAGTTGTGTAATGTAAAGCTGCACACAAGGCATTTTAGACTCTGAATGAGTTCTAAAATGAGTTTAGAACACAGGAAGCGAGTGTTTACTGTTACTCCCTATACAAAGCAGCAGTGTGGGCCATTGTATAGAAGAAAAAGTAAGTGAACCCTTTGGAGTGTCTTAGATTTCTGAACTGATTACTAATGAAAGGTAATGGTCTGATTGTCAATTATAGACAAATACAATCTTACTAAACTAAAAAACAAAACAACAAAAAGTTGTACAGCTCATGTGTTTCATTGAGAAACCTCCAAACGGCATGGAGAAAAAGTGAACCCTTGAATCTAATAACTTGTAGATCCCTCTTTAGCAGCAATCACCTGTAACAAATGTTTAGAGTAACTGCAAAATAGATCAGTAAAACATTGGAGGAGAAATTTTTGACTGTTTCCCCCTACAAATGTGCTTCAGTTCCTCAATTCTTTTGGGATGCCTTGCACGGCTCTGCTCAGGTCATGACGAAGCATCTCAGTAGGGATTAAAGGGGTTTTCCACCTTGTAGATATAGATGACCTAGCCTTAGGATTGGTAATTAATATCAGATTGTTGGGAGGTCTAACATTTGGCACCCCCACCAATCAGTTTCTCAGCAATCGCACCTCTATACATTGTGTAATGGTTCTGCGAGTTATTGCAGCTCAGTTCTCATTCAATTGAACGGCAGCCTAGCTGCAGTATGGCAGCACGTCCACTACACAGTGGAAGGAGCCTCCCTCTTCAGATCTGTCCACTGTTTTGTTCTTGCACTGGTGGCTCCCAAAAACAACTGATTCGGGTGCTGGGTTTTGGACCATCACTGATCTGTTACTTATAACATATATAGACTATAGGCAACCAATGTCTACAGGCTGAATAACCCCTTTACAGTTAGGATTCTGACACAAATATTTTAATTTTAAGCCACTTTTTAGTTGATTTACTCATCTGCTTTATGTCATTGCCCAGTTGCATCACCCAATGACTTTTCAGCTGCTCTTAGATTCTCGTGTAAAATGTTTCCATACATTTTCAAAGTCATTGGTCACATAATGATAACAAGGCGTCCAGGCCCTGAGACAGCAAAGCAACCCCAAACTATAATGCTCACTTCAATATGCTTCACAGCTAGGTTAAAGTTTTGCTGCTTCCCCCTCCAAACACTATGCATTGTGCGTTTGTGTTAAACTTAACTTTTTGTCTCATATATCCATAGAATATTTTCCCACAAGCAATGTGCAACTGGGGCTTAACTAGAAAAGGCTGGGCCCCATAGCAAAGCCCCCTCACCCTAAGCAATTTCCCCACAAACCCCCCTACCATGGCTAGTCAAGACCACCTACACTTTCCATAGAACCCCCACCCACTCAGTAATTATGCCCCCACACAGTAGTTATGCACCCTTACTGCCATCACACAGTAGTTATGTTCTCTTAGTGCTCCCACACAGTAAAATGCCATTAGTGCCTCCACAGTAGTTACATCCCCCTAGGGTCCCCACAGCAGTTATGTTCCCTTAGTCTACCCTCACAGTAGAGTTCCCACTTAATTCCCCAACACAGTAGTGCTTCTACTTATGTAAGTGAAGGCCCCCCAGTGATGTAAATGTAATAAAAATCAGTAATACTCACCTAGCCCCCGTTCTCCAAATGAACAGACCACATCCTGCTCTCCACTGCAGCAGGTGCCATATAGTGGCGAAATCACACCTGTTGGGATGAGTAGACGAGGACAGGCCAGGGGATGATCCTCAGCTCATACAATCTTCTACTCAGTCCAGCAGGAGTGATGATGTTCCTGCATTACGCCTGCTGGAGAGAGCAAAGCCGTGGAATCAAGCCTGGGCCATAATGGTAGACAGACATCCATTGCTATTTGGACCACACCTGAAGAAGAAAAAAATTAAATTCCCAGCATGACCAGGCCATTATTATGTAGTGTCACATATCGGAGCCTAGACCAGACCACTGCGTCACGTGACAAGGGTTGCCCAAGCCCTTCAGGCCGATTCACCTCACGCCCTCACACACTGTTACGCCGGGCCGTAACTTGAGCATAAATCGCCACCTGAAGCCTGCAAGCAAACCCACGCACTAACATAAAACTTTCACTGCCACCACCCGTCAGTTATAAGGTCGAAAGGACACCCCTGAGTGCTCCACTCGCAAGCAGACACACACGGTAGTAAGCCTCACAGAAAAACATACAGCCTCAGACTGCACACACACTCTTCATGAAGCTAACAGGTTCTTAGGGTTACAAGACAATAGGGCTGCAACGATTAATCAAAGTTATCGATAATATTCGATAATGGGATTCCTTGTCGGCGAATCCCGTTATCGAATAATCAGCCGATTCGTTGCTACGCGGTCGGTCAGGCGCTATGCCTACTGGTCCTTGAACTTTAAATCAGCGCATCTTTATTACCTTACAATGAAGCTCCAGTAACAGGCAGAGTGGGCGGAGGTGTAACGTCACTCCCTCACGTGACGCGCCTGCTCTGCCTGCTTCATTCATAAAGTGGGCGGAGCTGGCGTGTCACGTTTGTGAGTGACGTTACGCCGCTGCCAGCTCTGCCTGTTACCGGAGCCTCATTGTAAGGTACTAAAGATGCGCTGATTTAAAGTTCAAGTAAAAGTTACTGCCAGAATAGTCTACTGCTGTGAGTGGCGGGGCCAGGGCTGCTATGGGAGGGGGATCTGTGCACTGCTATGGGGAGGGGGATCTGTGGATGACACTGTTATGGGGGAGATCTGTGGATGACACATATAGCATAAGATGCTATATAGTGTCATCCATAGATCCCCCCCCATAGCAGTGTCATCCACAGATCCCCCTCCCAATAACAGTGCACAGATCCCCCTCCCATAACAGTGCACAGATCCACCGCCCCATAACAGTGCCATCCACAGATCCCCCTCCCCATAGCAGTGCACAGATCCCCCTCCCCATAGCAGTGCCATCCACAGATCCCCTCCATAACAGTGCCATCCACAGATCCCCTCCATAACAGTGCCATCCACAGATCCCCCATAACAGTTCCATAAACAGATCCCCCCATAATAGCGCCATCCACAGATCCCCCATAATAGTGTCATCCACAGATTCCCCATAACAGTGCCATTCACAGATCCTCTCCATAACAATGCCATCCACAGATCCCCTCCATAACAGTGCCATCCACAGATCCCCTCCATAACAGTGCCATCCACAGATTCCCCCATAACAGTGCCATCCACAGATCCCCTCCATAACAGTGCCATCCACAGATTCCCCCATAACAGTTCCACAAACAGATCCCCCATAACAGCGCCATCCACAGACCCTCATAACAGTGCTATCCACAGATCCCCCCCATAACAGTGCCATCCACAGATCCCCCCATAACAGCGCCATCCACAGTTCCCCCCATAACAGCGCCATCCACAGTTCCCCCCATAACAGCGCCATCCACAGATCCCCCCCATAACAGCGCCATCCACAGATCCCCCATAGCAGTGCCATCCACAATTTGTTTTGATATGGCCTTTGAACATAATTTTTCAAGTAAAGTCATATAAACCCCTTTTTTTTGTCATTTTGGTGTTTTTTTCCAATTAATCGATGAAATTATCGGCAACTAATCGATTATTAAAATAATCGTTAGCTGCAGCCTTACCAGACAACCCATCAAACTTTTAGGTTGAATGTATTAAAAATAGACAGTACTTGGTTACAAAAAATTATTCACAAGAGACATACATAAATGGCAAACAATTGTAAAATAAAAAGGAGAAAACAAAGAAAGTTCTAATACTTAGCAGTTGTGTGGTAAAAGTCTATTCCTCCCAGGGGATTTGGGCAGAGTAATGGTGCACAAACCAATTTGATTGGATCTCCCACTTTGGTAACACCCAAATATCCAGGGATTGCGTGTTTATGCCTTTCCTCCCGGGGCAGGCCTGAGGGGGATTCTCACTCCTACCTCTGACTCAGCCCCTCTGGCCGAGCTTCATTACCCATGTAGCCGGCCCACTGGCCATCTAGGGAACAGGTATCAAAATATCAGAAAGATATCTTCACCAGGGCAACCTGGAAACTACAGACCCTCCTCATAATTCATATCTCATCGTTCCAAGTCCTAGCATATCAAACGAAACACGTCCAGGACATTCGGAGGATGAGATCCTTATTTTAAGAAGATGAAGGTGAGTTGATACTCCATGTCTGGTGTCCATGCGATGCACCCATCATACCAGATATGATGAGTTGGGTTTTGGAGACGTCAGCCCCATCCTGAACAAGTTATGAAGGATTACAGCTTATTGTTCATTCTCTGGTATGAAGCCCCCATGCTGACACACAGCGCCGGAGAGTCTGCTGCCCCCTGTCCTGAGTGTGACCAGCAAACGAGCCCATCCTAGCTAGCATCTCTGTGCTAACTAACCCCCCCTGGGGAGAAGTTTGCTGTTTTTAAAGGTATGAGGCAGACATCCCAGCACTATATGTAGCCTTCAACCAAAATTATCAATGGCTGCTGGCCTGGCAATACATAAATACATACTGTATATGAATGTGAATCACACTAGACTATGTTACACTACGACATATACCCATAAAACATATACTATCACAACAAACATTATAACTAGGAATAAGGCAGTCCTTATTCCTGACATGTAGTATTAAGAGGACATTACAGGGATCAAGTATAAGAAGAGAGAACTACAACTCCCAGCATGTCCAGATTGTCATCATATGCTATCAGAGTACATTACAGGGAGGAGGTATAAGTACTGAACTACGACTTCCAGTAAGGCCAGGCTGTTAGGCCCAGATGTCCCACTACCATTGTGGGGGCCATAGCAGCAGCTATGGATGCTACTTTGGCAGTTCAGCCTCTGCTGTGCATAGTCCAGGTGGTCTCGGGCAAAAATGAGATCGCCTTAATTTAAATTTTTTTTAACAATAGTGTCTCTCTTTGTCATGTCCTTCCACGAACGCTACTCTTGTTTAGTGGACACATGAGCAGAGGTTTCTGCAGTTTGTAGAGTCTGTAGGTCTTTTGTTGTTACCCTTGGCTTCCTTCTCACCTCTTTCAGGATTGCCCATAGTTCTATTGGAGTGATCTGAACAGGACTTCCGTTCCTAGAGAGACACACCAGTCTTGAATTTTCATCATATGTAGATAATTTGTCTAAAGGCAGGTTTAGATGGGCCAATGGAGCAGCCTATTGTCGCAAAGGATCCCTCATCCCCATACAGAATGATTATTTCTGGGCAGCAGATCACTGTTTAGACCATACAAACTCGTTCATCAGGTGATCAGTGGCACATTTAGATGGTCAAATTAGCGGGAAGGTGCGTTTGCAGGAAAAGACATTCCCGATAATCTGGACGATTATTGGTTCATCTAAATCTAATCTTTAACTGTGCAGCAAAGCTTTTGTGGGCCTTTTCCAGCTTCATACATCTCTATAACGTCTTCTGAGGCCAAGTTGTTTGTATTTAGACATGGTTCACACTAATACATTTTTCTTGATAAGAACAGATTTGCCAGTAACCAGGCTTTGTGTGCTTTTACTTAATGATCAAAGCACCAGTGAAACCTATACTTCCAATCTTATCTCATTATCTGAAACACATTTTGTCAAATTGCTCCTGGAGTAGTCATTAGCACAGAGGTTTACTTTTTCTCCTGCCCTGTGGATGTTTACTCAGTAAAAGACATGAACTGTGTAACTGTGTGTTATTAGTTTTAGATAGTTTGTTTTCTAGAATTTTTACTTGAAATAATAATCAGAGCACATTTTGCAAATAATTTCGAAATCCAAGTAATTTCAGGGGTTCATTTACTTATTTTTTTTTTGACAGTGTTTGTTGGACTCAATAGCCACTATAGTAGGAGAAATCGGTCAGTTTTTTTTCCTCACATATCGTCACTACTGGACTTTTGGGGTAATATAAATTCTGTTTTTAAAAAGTATAGTCCAAGAAAACAGACATAATAATTATGATAATAACACTAATAATAACAATAGGATAGGGACGACACAATAGGTAAAAACTGCTTGTTTTGTACAATGGATCAGCCATCTTAGCTAAATAGAGGAGTACATGAGTCAACAACCAGCAGGCCTCTGTAGTGCTTCTGAGTGCATGGGGTGTGGTAGACACTGTTAGATGAGAGGATTGGGTTCTGAGGAATAATAACATATGGTAGTTTATAAGGCTGAGAAAAGACATCAGTCCATCCAGTTAAACCTGTTAGCCTACAAGTTTATCCAGAGGAAGGCTGAAAAAACCAGTGAGGTAGAAGACAATTTTCCTCACTCAATAATGTAGAAGGGGGAGAATGAAGGAAATTTAGATTAGTGAATGTGACAGGCAACCAAAATAAGAGGTATTTTGAGGAGCACCTAAAACTGTTATTGTGAGTAGTTAACCTGTTTGTTCAGCGTAGCGCAATCCAAAGATCTCGTGCAGCTTGGGAGAAGTCTTGGGGACAGGAGTGAGAGGTTCAGATTATGGGGGCTGTAATTCACTGGCAGCACTGAGAGTAAGTAGGGATGGGAATGGAATCATATAATTGCCTCATATGACAACAAGATATGACGTTTCCATAGTTAAGAACACAGTCACAGTATTATGACCACCAACTAATAGCTAGAGTAACCGCCGTGCGCACAACAGATAGCAGCTAGATGGGCTGGGAGTGACTCAATAAGGTTCTGATAGGTTGACACAGGTATCTGGTGCCATGCTGACTGCAGTGAATCCCACAGCTGCTAGAGGATGCAAGGGGGAGGATCCATAATGCGAACACAAGGATTGAGGTGGTCCGCAGATGCTCAATTGGGTTCAAGTCTGGGGAATCAGGGGCCAGGGTAGGACTTGGAAGTCTTGGTCATGCTCTTCCAACCAATGTCGGACATCTCTAGCTTGTGACATGTCGCATTTTCTTGCTGACATTGTCTTGCTGAAAGATCCTATATGTTCCAAGAAAGACAATCAGCATGTATGGTTGTAAGTAACCTGCAAGGATGAATTCATAACCAAACTAGTTGAGAGTGCCTTCCACATGGATTATTGGGCCTAGAGAATCCTATGGAAACATTCCGCAGACCATAACACTGCTACCACCAGCATATGTTCTTCCAGCAATTTTGCAGGGTTTTTGTTTTCTGATGTTTCTCGCCTGACACACCAACATCTTTCTGTTCCATGAAGCAGAAAACGTGACACATTGGAGAAGCTTTCAGCAAAGGTTCAAAAATTGAAGCTGCAAAAATTGAAACCTTTTCTGCCGATGCAACTTTGTTAGCAGAGATGTAGTGACGATCTGTCTACTTTGGAGCCTCATATGCAGTAGGGTTCTCTGATCTTTTGATGAAGACACATGTCTGGTAGCCCGTGATTCATTTTGGTGTGAGCTGCTCCACTATAGCTTGTGGGTCCAACCATATGCACCTTCGTAGCCGATGTTCACCTCTGATAATAATGGCATGTGGTGCTCCGCAGTTTCCACGTTGCTTATTTGCAATGGTACCAATTGTCTACTCATGATACACTTTCACCACAGCAGCATGTGAACATCATAAACTGTGTCGTTTCAGAAATACTGCCACCCTTGACTCGAAAGCCAATAATCGTCCCTTTTTTCAACTCTGATAAATTTCCCATTTTACCCATAACAGCAATGAGGGATATGTGTTCAGACAGCTTATCATACACCTTATATACCCACCATGCCAGCTCATGACACATGACTTCCTTCATGAGCTACATGCTGCTCACATCGAAAGTAGGAAGAAATCATAATAATGAATATGGAAGCTAGACATACAGTGAAACCTCTCCAAAAGATCATCTCTTTGAGATGACCACACCCTTATCCAGATCAGAAGACCATGGCTAAACAATTCAATTCCATCATATATAATATATAGCCCTCTTCTCTGAGAAGAACACCCTCGGAAGACCACTTTGTTTCAAAGAGGTTTTACTGTAGCAATGTGATCACACCATCTACTGCTGTAGAGTTTATTTGCTATGTTTTAATATGTCGATATTCATAGGCAACTACTATAGTTTCTACTTTTAAGACTATGAATTACACCTATTATCAGCATTTACATGCTTAGCGTGGTGGTGGAAGAAACTGTAATGTGTAAATGCAGTATGAGAAATGGATACTGGGGAAAAAAGAATTCTAAACACGGGCACACGCTATTTTGTTGGGCTGAAGTTGGATATATTGAGCATATGTCCCATTTTTCTGTAAAATAAATAGTACACAGTTTGAAAACTCTGTGTTCCTATTAAAAGGGTTATTTAGGACTACAATATGATGGTCTAGCCTAAGAATACGCCATCAATACAAGATTGGTGGGGTCCAACTCCCAGCGACCCTGCCAATAGGCTGAGTGAAGGGGCAGACAGTTCCAATCTGATTGTGGGTCTAATGTACTGTACTAACATCATCATGTAAGTATAGTAAATTACACCCACCATCAGATATAAAATGACTGCATCATAAATCACTATGATACAGTCGGATCAGGGGAGCCCAGACGTCCGGGTGATCCAGCTAACACACGCCATGTTTCCTAGGTAGATCATAGTCGTGTGAATCAGTCCTAAAAGTGTGTTCAACGTTCTATGGCCCTGTCAGTCAGCTGATATATGGACCCCAGACTGATCTGTTGATATCATATCCTAAAGATACATTTTTCAACTGCCAGACTCTTTTACTTCCACTTCTTCCCCTTCTCTCTTGGCTGAGCCGAGTTTACATGATCATGGTGGGTTTGGGTAAAATGACTGTACATATACATACAGCAAGCTTAAAGAAGTTATCCCATGACTCATGTAAAAAATGAAAATCAGACATCATATAGAACATGACAAGCTCTATCTTACAAAGCTAGAACCAGCCCTGTACCTCACATGGATCCAAAGATCTCCACATTTATTGCTCTGCTAGATTTATATCAAGCTGACAGCTCCTGCAGCTCAGAGGGCGTGTCTCAGCTCTCCCTATCACAGCTCAAGGGGCATGTTTCAGCTCTCCCTATAACAGCTCAGGAGGCGTGTCCTTACTCTCCCTATCACAGCTCAGGAGGCAGTTGAAGGATGAACTGAGCATGTGCAGCCATCTCAGTGAGCAGGACAATGAAATAAGAAAAAGAGCAAACAGCAGGTGGCGCTATACAGATAAATTTTATTGAATAACTCATTGGCTATGCTAAATTTTCAATTACATGTAATTACAAAAGTATTCAGAATATTTTTTGTGGGACAACCCCTTTAAAGCTTTGCAGAGGTTTGGGTTGCAGCTGGACCCTGGTGCCTAAGGTGGCCCACATTCTCCACTGTCACAGAGGAATAATAGCATTATAATAAAAAACACAGAATTATCAGGGACTCTTTGATAAAAATGTTATATTGGGTCCCAGGGACTTCATGTTACATCATGTTTTTGACTTGCGGTCTGTAGTATGCATTTAGCTTTAGTAACACTAGTACGTGCACCTTTTCAAAACCATCTTATTACACCATGTTTAACCTCACATAATTCTTGTCAAAAAAGAAAGCTGATCAAATCAGAGGAATGCTCTTTTATTTTGGCAATAAATATACAAACCTAACATGGACTATGGAAATGTCTTAATAAAATTGGATTTTTCTTTTGTGGCTATTGCTACAATTCTTATGGCGATTTCACAGCAGAATTTGTATGTGTTACCTACCAATTTTGCTGCAGATTTAATACAGATTTCATGAAAATTCTCCACATTTCTGCAACAAAATGAGCATGTTGTAGATGACGAAATCTGCATGGACATTCTCCACTATGTGTGGATAGCATTTTCAGATTTTTGGCAATTTGCTGTAGGCTTGTGGTACATGTCCACATCACATCCGCATCACTTTTTCACATTGCATGCTGTGAATCCCATTGTGTCACTTTATCTCCTAATGCCGTTCATTATCGTACCCCTCCTAAGTAGCCTCTTACATGTGCCGATGAATAGCCATGAATGTTCCTACGATTATTGCCCTGTGATCACCCGACAAACAGCATGAAAAAGAGATCGCTATGGCCAATAATCTTATTAAGCTTTAACTTAGGGATAGGTTAGACTTTATGGGCCATATTTATTATTACTCTGACAGCTCACTCCACTTTTACATATGGCTAAAGCCAGTTTTGGCTAAGTCAGATTTATGATCGGCCCTTTAAGACTGTAATAAATGTGGTTTGACGGTAGCAGTTTATCTGTCAGTAAGCAGCTTTACAAAAGTCGCACGTCTTTAAGAAAAGTCGCATGTTTTTGTAAAAAATCACATAAGATAAGCATGGTCCGCACTGGATTTTGCACATTTTTTTGCGACTTTTTAAATGGTCGCAATAGTAAATCTATTTACATAAGAAAATACGCCTACTTTCAGAAAACTGGCGAGCATAGCGCCGAGCCAATAAAAGTCACACATTTTTGCGCAGTTTAAGCGATTGCGCAATTTTTTTTAACTTTTTCACTCCATTATTCTGACTTGAGCTAATGTTAAATCTGGCCCTGTGACTTCAGCTTCACAGTACAGCTTTTTTTTGTGTGGCCTGCATGCCAAAACTTTATTTCTTGGGGTAAAGTTGAACATTCAATAATTGTTGGCTGGGTGAGTACTAAGGTACTGCGAGATTGGGCATGACACTACTATAAAAGTACTGACTGCAAGCTCAAAAAAGACAGACCGCAGAAATCAGGTGGTCTATCATTATACGGTGTTGCCCTCAGTGAAGGTAGTAGAGGTGAAAGGTTCCCTTTAATCACTGACACAAATGTAAGAGAAAGTTTGTAATATACTTACATCCAGAAATTGTATGGCTCAGCCTTAAAGGGATTCTGTCACCAGTTTTTGACCCCCACATTCAAAAATATGGTTATGTGCATGGAGCTCTTGTGATTCCTAATGTGGTCTTATAAGCTAAATCTGTAGGCTCATTTAGTGTAAAAAACGTTTTATCTAACCTGTCATTCATCTCACTAAGGTGCCCAAGGGGATGCTCATGTCTTCCAGATGCCGCCCGCACCCGCCGCCGTTCGTGCCCAGCTCCTCCTTTGCTGTCATCAGCGCCGCCTCAGAATCCTTTGCTACTCCTCTGGCTCTCCCTCACTCCCCCCTCCTTCTCTAACATCCCGCGCGTGCGCACAGGCCTGTGCCCGATGCGCCCGTGTGGACTTCTCCGTTCGGCTTCATTGAGCGAAGTGCGCATGCGCCGGCACTTCGCTCAACCTCCCGATGACCTAAACACTGGCGCCAGCCTTCAGGTTAGATAAAACGTTTTTTACACTTTTTTATAAGACCACGTTAGGAATCACAAGAGCTCCATGCACATAACCATATTTTTGAATGTGGGGGTCAAAAACTGATGACAGAATCCCTTTAACAGGAACCAGGTCATGTGACACTTTCTAAAAAAAAATAATTATAATTTGGCAAAATCACAATCTTTATCTGGTTTCTAGATTGGGCTGTGGACGGGCCCAGAACTATACCTCTCCCTTGCAAACTCCTAAATCCACCAAAAGCCCGATAGAGAAGTAGTACTGGCCCCATCCACAGAGGATGTGACATTGCATCCATAGGCTAGGCTACAAACCATGTGACATCACTGGAAGCTGGATTTTCATAAGAGGAGCGTCACATAACTGGGATTCAGCGAGGCCAATCCATGTAACTTCGGAGCAGTTAGTATATTACACAATTTCTCTTACACGGTTGTTATGTGTAACTAAGGTTTTTGTAGGTACAGTTACGTCTAAGGCTACTTTCACACTTGCACTTTCCGTTTCCACTATTGAGATCCGTCATAGGATCTCAATAGCGGGGGAAAACACTTCCGTTTTGTCCTCATTCATTGTCAATGGGGACAAAACTGAACTGAATGAAACTGGGAGCATCAGAATGCATTTCGTTCTGTTTGGTTGAGTTCTCAACTGCAAGCAGTGTTTTTCTGTCCGCAATGTGGTGCGGAGCAAGATGGATCCCACCTGACACACAATCTAAGTCAATGGGGACAGAACTGTTTTCTCTGACCAAACACAAAACGGATCCGTCCCCCATGACGAATCCAGCAAAAACTCTGGTGTGAAGGTAACCTAACACTCATGTTCATTTAGGTGATGGAGTTCAAATATTCAACTCCAAACACAAATAGCAATTTGTAGTATTTGCATCAACCTGACTAAGCCATGATCTTGAAAAGTGGAAAAATCAAAAATAAGTAAACAAAATGATAAAATAGTGATATGCTCACGATCCTAAATTTTATATTCACTCACAGTATTCACAAGAGTCACGCCCTAGAAAGTAAATAATTCAGCTATTTTTCCTTCTCGGATCAGTAAAGTGTGCAGTAGAGTGGTGCTTTTGAGGTGCAGGAGAGGAAGGGGTGTCTCCCCAGAGGGATATGGGGCTTGTTTCAAGCTAATTAAAAGACCATTAATTATTTATATAGGGAAGAGGGGACAAGAGGACCAGCAAGGAATTGGAAGGAAAAGAGCCTGAATAATTCATGTTGAGGAGAGAGCTTTCTTGGAAAAGACCTGGGACAGTGGTAGTGCCAGGCTCCCTGTCACACACGCGCATCTGCACCACAACATGTGTACATAAGTAAGGAACACATTGCCAGCATTCCCTTGATACTCCAGGCTACATACAGACAACACAACAATCTGCATGACCAGTCTCTTCATCAGAAGCACTGAGCCTCAACACTCAGAAGATAAAGACTATGGTGTACAGACATGACTGGCAATGCCAGGATGTGTGATTTTTGCATAAGGGGGAAAGAGGGCTTTATGCCATGCTGGTCATTACCATTTGAATGATATGCCCGTTTCTCTCCACTGCCTAGCTGGATAGTGGCCATTTTTAAAGTCCAGCAGCTTTATTGGCATTGACGTAAAGGTTGGCATAAGCCAATGCAGAAGGCGGATTATTAAAAAAAAAGATTTAAAAAAGGCAATAAATCATTACATAGCTTGGTATATTCAAGAAATTGATAACTTGAGAGCTAGGCTAATGCAATAAGATATTATAGGACTCATAAGGATCAGGAGCCGGGATACTGTAATAAGATGTTACAGGGTAATAAGAGGATCAAAAGCCGGGATACTGTAATAAGAATAAGATATTATAGGACTCATAAGGATCAGGAGCCGGGATACTGTAATAAGATGTTACAGGGTAATAAGAGGATCAAAAGCCGGGATACTGTAATAAGATGTTACAGGGTAATAAGAGGATCAGGAGACGGGTTACTGTAATAAGATGTTACTGGGGTAATAAGAGGATCAGGAGCCGGGTTACTGTAATAATAGGTTACAGGGTAATAAGAGGATCAGGAGCCGGGTTACTGTAATAAGATGTTACAGGGGTAATAAGAGGATCAGGAGCCAGGTTACTGTAATAAGATGTTACAGGGGTAATAAGAGGATCAGGAGCCGGTTTACTGTAATAAGATGTTACATGGTAATAAGAGGATCAGGAGCCGGGTTACTGTAATAAGATGTTACTGGGGTAATAAGAGGATCAGGATCCAGGTTACTGTAATAAGATGTTACAGGGTAATAAGAGGATCAGGATCCAGGTTACTGTAATAAGATGTTACAGGGTAATAAGAGGATCAGGAGCCAGGTTACTGTAATAAGATGTTACAGGGGTAATAAGAGGATCAGGAGCCGGGTTACTGTAATAAGATGTTACAGGGCAATAAGAGGATAAGGAGCCGGGTTACTGTAATAAGATGTTACAGGGTAATAAGAGGATCAGGAGCCGGGTTACTGTAATAAGATGTTACAGGGTAATAAGAGGATCAGGAGCCAGGTTACTGTAATAAGATGTTACAGGGGTAATAAGAGGATCAGGAGCCAGGTTACTGTAATAAGATGTTACAGGGCAATAAGAGGATCAGGAGCCGGGTTACTGTAATAAGATGTTACAGGGTAATAAGAGGATCGGGAGCCGGGTTACTGTAATAAGATGTTACAGGGGTAATAAGAGGATCAGGAGCCGGGTTACTGTAATAAGATGTTACAGGGTAATAAGAGGATCAGGAGCCAGGTTACTGTAATAAGATGTTACAGGGGTAATAAGAGGATCAGGAGCCAGGTTACTGTAATAAGATGTTACAGGGCAATAAGAGGATCAGGAGCCGGGTTACTGTAATAAGATGTTACAGGGTAATAAGAGGATCAGGAGCCGGGTTACTGTAAGAAGATGTTACAGGGGTAATAAGAGGATCAGGAGCCGGGTTACTGTAATAAGATGTTACAGGGGGAAATAAGAGGATCAGGAGCCAGGTTACTGTAATAAGATGTTACAGGGGTAATAAGAGGATCAGGAGCCGGGTTATTGTAATAAGATGTTACAGGGGTAATAAGAGGATCAGGAGCCGGGTTACTGTAATAAGATGTTACAGGGTAATAAGAGGATCAGGAGCCGGGTTACTGTAATAAGATGTTACAGGGTAATAAGAGGATCAGGAGCCGGGTTACTGTAATAAGATGTTACAGGGGTAATAAGAGGATCAGGAGCCGGGTTACTGTAATAATATGTTATAGGGGTATTAAGAGGATCAGGAGCCGGGTTACTGTAATAATATGTTATAGGGGTATTAAGAGGATCAGGAGCCGGGTTACTACTATAACATGTTAAAATAAAAATAAGAGGACAAGGAGCAAGGTTGTTTTGTTACGAGGTAAAAATAATTCAAAAGGTAGACAATATATTCACAGCACAGCACGTGCCCAGAGAAGCTGGAGATGGTTCCTACACTTTCTGATCATTTATATGTTCTGTAACTCAACAACACAGGAATTGATAGTTCTGATAAAGGCAGGTTTGCAATACTAAACTACAGCTGTATTAGGACATGATGGTGGTCAGTAGCCCCAAACATACTCACAATGGTTATGACCATGTGACATCTGATGATAATCCACCTTGAACTTGAAGCAGCAGCACATACCAGTATATTTCTCCTGGCTGGTGGTGCCTACCTAGACTAAGACACTGAGACAAGCTCATCAGCTGTGTGGGCAGGAGCAGGTCATGATGGGGCATCAGCCTCATATGTAAATGAGTATAGCCATTAAAATGTATATTTTTTCATTGTACAAATCTAGTTTTTATCGGTTAGTTTACTCAGCATTGATTCAACTTTTGCAATCCATGAGCGAGTTCTAGTGATTTGTAATAATAAATTATTTCTAGTGAGGTTCTATACCTACATTTCATTCCATGTGTTTTGGTTTCCGCTGTACTACGTCCTTTCTTCATTCAGCGTACTGCCATTTCCTTTGCCCTTATTTCCTTTTTTTCAAATAAAAATTTCCTTTTATCCTTTTTACTGTAACATAAAATAATTTATTTTCCGTGATCTTTTTTTTTTTTATTTGCTCGTTGTTTTCCTGTTGCGTCATTTCATTTAACAGTAGATACATTGTTCATGTTTTTTCTATAATTGGTCTATTGTCTGGTTTCCTTTGGGTCATTACATAATAAAACCATACGACCGATCAACACATCATTGAGAGAAATATGCTTTAAAATTCCTTAATTGGATGGTATAAGTATTAAAGCTGTAAGGTAGGTATCCCTGCCCAGGATTTATAAATCTCTCAGTACACAGGAAAGCGTGTGAAAAAGTAATAGTGTCATATTATGTAGAGATCAGCTTTCTCTAGTATAGGCCTTTCTAATTAGTAATATTATTTTAATCATTTATATAGCGCCAGCTTATTCCTTAGCATAGGACGTAGATTGTCACCGGTCCCTGTCCCCATTGGGACTCACAATCTAAATTTCAAATTAACCTTCCAGTATGATTTTGAAGTGTGGAAGGAAACCTAAGATTAAAACTCCGGACTCCAGAACTGCACGGCAATAGGATTGACTCATGTGAGGTCTCATTGTATTTCTTGCTTTGTCTCAAAGATCTTCACCACGTTTGTAGCAAGATGGCACATCAGAAGACACAAGTAATGAGAAGGAACACAGAGCTGCACTGATGGCGTGTCACACTGTCGAGTCTAACATCTGCCTTAATCAATGTATGAGCATTATGGGCTCCGCTATCATTTTTTACTGTCCCCCACAAACACACTACTCATTGTGTTTTTACTGCTAGGTAGATCCAAGCTGACATGGCACACTGGTGGTGTGGGCATTGTTAAAGAGGACCTTTCATTACAATAAAAAATCTAAACTAAGCATACAGACATGGAGAGCGGCGCCCAGGGATCTCCCTGCACTTACTATTATCCCTGGGCGCCGCTCCGTTCTCCCGGTATAGGCTTCAGTATCTTCAGATTTTCGGCTCAACTGGGAGGAGCCTGCTCTTGTTCTCCTGCCGGCGTCTCCTTCTCCCAGGCTGGAGTGCTGGCCAATCGCAGCGCTCAGCTCATAGCCTGGGAGAAAAAAAAAACTCTCAGGCTATGATGAGCTGAGCGCTGCGATTGGCCAACACTCTAGCCTGGGAGAAGGAGATGCCGGCAGGCTCCTCCCAGTTGAGCCGAAAAACTGAAGATACCGGGATAATATTAAGTGCAGGGAGATCCCTGGGCGCCGCTCTCCATGGCTGTATGCTTGGTTTAGATTTTTTTTTGTAATGAAAGGTCCTCTTTAAGTAGATCTTAAATGATATGGCACATTGATGGTGTGTGCACTGTTAGTGCTCATTCACACGACTGTATGGCTGCCATGCCTGATGCCTGTATAGCAAACGAGTCCACAAAAGAAGGGCAACGGCTGTGTGAAATCTGTATTGCGTTGAAGACTCATTGACTTAAATGGGTCCGTGATCTGCAACATGTTCTATCTTTTGTCGTGCGGAAACATGGACGTGGAAGCCTACGGAAGGGCATGTCCTATCTTTTGCCGTATATCACTGCTCACAGACCCATTCAAGTCAATGGGTCTGCACCTCAGTATGGAGGTTATACAGCCAGTGCCGATGCTTTGTGTACCCTCCGTTTGCGGGCGTGTGAATAGGCCCTTAGTTAGATCTAAGCTGACATGGCACATTGATAGTGTGTTCATTGCTAAGTAGATCCAAGCTGACATGACTGGTGTTTACACTGCTAGGTAGATCTAAGATGACATGACTGGTAGGTAGATCTAAGATGACATGAATGGTGTGTGCCGTTTGTTTGATGAGAAGCCATAGCAATAGACTACAATAATAAAAGGAGACAATCCGGTTCTATTAATAATTGAAGGTGGTTCAAATGGCTACCCAGTATTTATTCCATGGTGTGTCTAACAACCTGGTTGATGTTTTACTATAATCAAGATGACCATATCACTGATTTGGCCACAGATTTGGTCCGCATCTGATTCGCATTTTTTGCATATCAGATACAGACCCATTCATCTCATTGGGGCAGTAAAAGATGTGCTGTCCGCATCCATAAGTTTGTTCCACAGCCCCTGCCAAAAAATAGAACATGTCCATTTTGCAGACAAGGATAAGACATTTCTGCAGGGGTAAAAGAAACACGAAGGCGACATGCACTTGGGCAGGATCTGTGGTTTGTGGATCCGCAATCTGCACATCGCAAAGCACCTACGGCTGTGTGCATGAGCCCTAACTGCATGGCCCCAATAACCTGAAACTTCTGGACAATAGTGCTGGGGGTACAAATTAGATTAAAGTTGACCAAACCTGACTTTGGAATGACTGTGTTTAGGATGTCTGAACTTCCCATGATGACTGATGTCAGGGGAAAGAACGGTCGGGCTATTGGATTTTAACATGTCCAACCATTTTGTTCTCAGGGGAGATTAAGCTGACAAACCTGGCAGTGAATTACTCCTCGCTTTCCATTCAGAACACATACATACTTCGCCAAGCTGATCCTGCGGGATGGGGCAACTGGGAGGAATAGCTTGTTTGGCTGAGCTTTACCTCCATTTTTTTTTACTGTTCTACTTTTTTATGTTGGATGTAAAGATTATTTTTGCAACTGCTAACCTGGGTCTTATTAGGCTACTTTCACACTAGCGTTTTTACTGGATCCTGCAGTTACTGATAATACAACCATCTGCATCCGTTATGAACGGATCTAGTTGTATTACCTTTAACATACCTATGACGGATCCGTCATGAACTCCACTGAAAGTCAATGGGGGACGGATCCGTTTTCTATTGTGTCAGAAAACAGATCTGTCCCCATTCACTTGCATTGGGGGTCGTGAGGGCTTTGTCTTGCTCCGCATCCCAGGATGGAAAGCAAACTACAACATGTTGCGGTTTGCTCTCCGGTATGGGAACGCAACTAAAAGGAATGCAATGCATTTTGGAGCGCTCCATTCTGTTTAGTTCAGTTTTGTCCCCATTGACAATGAATGACGGATGCCCCTAAGACGGATCTCAATACCGGAAAACTAACAAGCTAGAAATATAATCTCAGCCTCTTTGACCATAGTAAGAGGATGCACAGGAGCACACAAGAGTCCCTGAACGCTGTACTATAGAGCCTTACATTATGTGCATCTCCATATGGTGCCTCATACCGAGCACAGGCAATGAATTTAGAGAACAGTTTTTTTATATGAAGTTCAATACAGCATTCTACACTTTTTTCTGCTCGAATCAGTGCCATAAAGATGTACATTAAAGCCACATACATGTTTATGGGAACTGTATTATAGCTCCATACAAGGTCATACAAGTAAATAACACAGCTATGTGAATGAGGCCTTATATTCATGAAAGTATGGCCAATATGAGGCTTAATTTAATTATTTCATAAAAGAGAAAAAATCTTAGTAATCACATATTGCTGGCTAAAACCTCATTCATACTTTCATGTCTGTGTTTCATCCATTTTTTGTCTTCCGCATGTCATCCGTTATCCTTGTGGACTGCTAGGCTGAAAAGGGGATTTCCAGAACATCCCCTACCAAAGGTCCATGGAAACCACTGACAGAACCCAGATGCCATGTTTTACACAGGCCTATAGACATCAAACGAGCATGACTGGTCCACAATATGGATCGAAATAGTCCATGTCTCTGTTGTTTCTCCACTGACCCATTGATTGGTGGGATCTCAGAGCCATGAAAGTGCTGAAATCTTTAGCATGAAGTGTTCTTCTCTACACATTTATAGTCCACAAAGCATTACATCCAACCGCACTGGTTTCCACTCTTATTGTACATGTGGGTTCTGGAAAAAGATACAGGAATGCCGAAGGAATCAGTAGCATTCACATAAGAGAGGTAAACCAATAAAAATGCCACCTTCCCATTATTGTGCCGCTTTGCCTCCAAGGATAGAAGAGCATGGTAGTTGAATCTACTTTCCATACATTCTTCATGACTCTTGGGCCAATTCAACAACCCTTTTCCATTAACAATGCAGTTGATCTGGATATGGGAAAATGAGTTCTAACCATCTTAAAGAAAATAAACTGGGACCAGCCAAGCCTGGAATCCATCTCTCCAATGGGGACTTTAGTAAGGACAAGGCATGCCTTTAAAGTACAGTACATGTGCCATCAACAGAAATAAATGCAAATGACCATTTTGTTTGAATAGTCGTATAGACTGTTACACCACAAAAAAATGCTGGTGGACTTGTTTTGCCTACTCTGATAGAATCTGACAAATCTAGATAAATATCAAACTAGCCAATTTAGCTTAAGTTTTCTGATCAGGATTTGGTGTTTTCTAGGGTTTACTTTGCAAACCCTGTAAAAGCTTTATACAGGTTTTTAGTACTGGCAACCAGTGCCCATGGCTACCTCACTTCTTCAGGTGGTCATTGTTGCCAGAATACTAACTTGATAGGTTACTAACTGTCATGGAACCATGAACCAGACGTACAACAAGAGATGAGTGGAAATAAGAAGGCTTTATTGAAAATAAAGCTGTAAGGCAAAAGTCCAAACGGATGGCTAAACCGAAGCAGGGTCTTGCGAAACCAGAGATCAGGAACCAGAAGGGTAGTCAGATGAAGCCAGGATCAGGAACCAACAGGGTAGTCAGACCAAGCCAGGATCAGGAATCAGCAGGGTAGTCAGACGAAGCCAGGATCAGGAACCAGAAGCAGCAGCAGTCTTAGAAGCATGTGAGCACAGGAGGACCAAGCAGGGAACTGAAGCCACAGACCTCCTATATATATGAGCTAGGCATCCAGCTCCTCCCAGTGGGAAGGAGGAGCCGCAGGGTGGGAGGCTACAAGAAACCCAGAAACCAAGATGGCCGCCAGCACATGTCAAACGAAGGAGAACAGCAAGGAGGTAAGACCATGACAGTACCTCCCCCTCAAGGGCCCCTCCTCCGCGGAGTAAGGAACGGTTTCTGAGGGAAGCGTGCGTGGAAGGCTCGGAGCAAGGCAGGAGCATGGACATCTGCGGAGGGAACCCAGGAACGCTCCTCTGGACCATAACCACGCCAATGGACCAAAAACTGCACCCGGCCGCGGACCAGGCGTGAGTCCAGGATATTGCTCACCTCATACTCCTCACGATTGCCCACTTGGACCGGACGAGGCCGAGGAATCGAGGAAGTGAAACGATTACACACCAGTGGCTTCAAGAGGGAGACATGAAACACGTTGGAGATCCGCATGCCAGGAGGAAGCGCAAGGGCATAGTCTACCGGGTTTACCCTGCGAAGCACTCGGAAGGGACCAACAAAGCGAGGCACCAGCTTGGGAGTGGGCACTCGAAGGTTGAGGGTGGACAACCATACGCGGTCTCCGACCTGGTAGGAAGGAGCGGGCGCTCGTCTGCGATCAGCCTGGAGTCTCTGGCGCTGCGCAGAGACCTCAAGGGACCTCTGGATCTGTACCCAAGAAGCACGTAGGACGGAAAGGTGATCCTCCACAGCCGGAATATCCTGGGGAGAGAATACCTCCGGTAACACGGCAGGTTGGAACCCATAATTGGCCATGAAGGGAGACGTCCCAGAGGAAGAGTTCACCGCCGTGTTCCTGGCAAACTCAGCCCAAGGCAGGAGGTCAACCCAATTGTCTTGGTGATCGGAGACATAGCAACGAAGGAATTGATCCAAGGCCTGATTGGATCGTTCTGCGGCCCCATTGGACTGAGGGTGGTAGGCCGATGAGAAAGAGAGATGAATCCCCAACTGGGAGCAAAAGGCGCGCCAGAACCTGGACACAAACTGACTCCCCCGATCCGACACAATCTCCTTGGGCAAACCGTGCAACCGGAAGACCTCCCTGGCAAAAATCGAGGCCAACTCTTGTGCAGAGGGTAACTTCTTGAGAGGTACACAGTGGCACATTTTGGAAAACCGATCCACTATCATGAGAATGACCGTATGGCCTCGGGATGCAGGGAGGTCCACAATGAAATCCATCCCCAGGTGTGACCATGGACGCTCCCCGGTGGCTATGGGTTGCAAAAGGCCCAACGGAAGGTGCCGAGGGGACTTACTCTGGGCACAAACGGAACATGCCGCTACATATGCGGCGATGTCGGAACGTAGAGAAGGCCACCAGAACAGACGTGAAACAGCCCAGGACAGCTGATTCTTTCCAGGATGACCCGCGGCCTTGGAGTTATGGTAGGTTCGCAACAACCGAGTGCGCAACTCCTCAGGCACAAAACACCTGCCGTTGGGTCTCCCAGAGGGAGCACCAGATTGAGCCGCCAAAATCTGCTCACCCAGGGGAGAGGTCAGGCTGGTGCGAATGGCGGCCAGGATCTGATTTGGAGGTATGACCGAAGTCGGAATCGACTCCTCCCCGGACAGCTCAGAGTACTGCCGTGATAAGGCATCAGCTCTGATGTTCTTGGAACCGGGTAGGTAGGAGACCACGTAATTAAAACGTGACAAGAACAGAGCCCATCTGGCCTGACGTGGTGTCAATCTCTTGGCCTCAGAGAGGTAGGTCAGATTCTTGTGGTCCGTCAGGATGAGAACCGGAACCACCGAGCCCTCGAGCAAGTGCCTCCATTCTTTAAGGGCCTGCACGATGGCCAATAACTCCCTGTCACCAATCTGATAGTTGCACTCCACGGAAGACAGTTTCCGGGAGTAAAACCCACAAGGAAGCAGAGGACCCTCTGGTGTTCTACGCTGAGACAGGAGGGCGCCTACTCCCGTCTCAGACGCGTCCACCTCGAGGACAAACGGCAACCCAGGGTTGGGATGCGACAGAATCGGAGCCGACACAAAGGCGGACTTTAGAGCCTCAAAAGCTCGGATGGCCTCGGGCGGCCAGACCTGGGGATTACTGCCCTTCCTGGTCAGATCCGTGAGAGGCTTGGCTAGCATGGAAAAGTCCCTGATGAACTTCCGATAATAATTGGCGAAGCCCAAAAAGCGCTGCAGGGCACGAAGACCACTGGGCTGGGGCCACTGTAAGACAGCCGAAACCTTCTCAGGATCCATGGAGAACCCCTCAGCGGAAATGATGTAACCTAAGAAGGTTACCTGGGATCGGTGAAATTCGCATTTCTCAAGCTTACCGAACAGCTTGTTCTCTCGTAACCGTTGCAACACTCGTCTGACATCCAGAATGTGGGCCTCCATGGATTCAGAATATACCAAGATGTCATCCAAATAGACCACCACACACTGCTGCAACAGGTCACGGAAAACATCGTTGATGAATTCCTGGAAGACTGCGGGCGCATTGCACAACCCAAAGGGCATAACCAAGGATTCATAATGACCGGTCCTGGTGTTAAACGCGGTCTTCCACTCATCGCCCGCCTTGATCCTTACCAGGTTATATGCCACCCTCAGGTCGAGTTTGGTAAAGACCGTGGCCCCTTTGAGGCGATCGAACAGCTCGGAAATCAAGGGTATCGGGTAAGCGTTCTTGATCGTGATGCGATTGAGACCCCTGTAATCGATGCAAGGCCTCAACTCACCGCCCTTCTTTTTCACAAAGAAAAATCCAGCCCCTGCCGGGGACGAGGATTTGCGAATGTGTCCGCGTGAAAGCGCCTCCCTCACGTACTCCTCCATGGCCTCATTCTCCGCTACCGACAGTGGATAGACTTTGCCACGAGGAGGAAGGGCACCAGATTGTAACTCTATGGCACAATCGTATGGGCGGTGCGGAGGTAGGGCAACCGCACGCACCTTATCGAATACATCCCGGTACTCCTCGTATTCAGGAGGCAACAGAGAGTCCGAGGAAGTACACAGCAACTTGACAGGCCCATGGATGCAACTAGCCCCACACTGCGGTGACCACGAGAGGATCTCGGCCGATTTCCAATCGAAAGTCGGATTATGCTTCTGGAGCCAGGGGTACCCCAAGACCACCGAGTAGTGTGGAGACGAAAACCTGGAGACAGACCGACTCTCTGTGAACGGCACCAATGGCCATCCCCACTGGAAGGGTCTCATGAGTCACGTGTGGCGGCAGAAGGGGTCTGCCGTCTATCGCCTCAAGAGCCAGTGGGGAACCTCGAGGCTGCAGAGGAATGGAATTGGCGGCAGCGAACACACTATCAATGAACAAACCACCAGCACCAGAGTCCACCAACGCCTGGGTCGTCACCGAGCCCCCGACCCAGGAGAGGACAACAGTAATCAGTGGTTTGTCAACACGGGAAACAGGGGACGAGGAGACTCCACCCAAGAACTGCCCCCGACAGGATCTCAGGTGCGAGCGTTTCCCGGACGGTTCAGGCATGCCAACCGAAAATGCCCACCGAGACCACAGTACATGCATCGGCCCTCGCGTCTCCGGAGTACCCTCTCCCCCTCGGACAGGCGAGCAAACCCCAGCTGCATGGGTTCACCCCCAGACAAGTCATCCCCAGGAGGCGTGGGAGGAGAGGGAGGCACGGGTGGGACAGCAAACGTAGGCGCCAATCTGTTAGAAGGCCTCCGCAGGCTCTCCTGAAAGGAAGGTCTCTCCCTGAGTCTGGTGTCAATCAAAATCAGGAAAGAAATAAGAGACTCGAGCTCCACAGGTAGGTCCTTAGCTGCAACCATATCCTTCAAAGCATCCGAGAGACCATGAGAGAAAGCAGCGACCAGAGCCTCATTATTCCAGCCCACCTCTGCTGCCAGGGTACGAAACTCAATGGCGTATTCAGCTACGGATCGTGAACCCTGTCTGATGGACATAAGGAGCTTCGCAGCAGAGGCAGCACGAGCCGGCACATCGAATACCTTCCGAAGAGAAGCAACAAAACCGGAAAACTCGGCAACCACCGGATTGTTGTTCTCCCATAAAGGGCTGGCCCAGGCCAAGGCCTTGTCCGAGAGCAGCGAGATCAAGAAGCCCACCTTTGATCTCTCAGTAGGAAAGGCATGTGGCAGCAACTCGAAGTAAATGCCCACCTGGTTAAGGAAACCTCGGCACTGAGTTGGCTCTCCCCCAAAGCGCTGTGGAAGAGGGGCAGAACCGGTCATACCCCGAAACACCGCAGGCGCAGCAACAGGTGTCGGGGTAGACTCTGGCGCAACAACCGGAGCGGCAGTAGGAGCGGGCCCAGGAGCGACAACCGACCCATCGGCAACGGAAGCTAAATGAGCCGTGCGTTCAAGCAGGGTTTGCAACGCCACAGCGAACCGACCCAACAGGTGATCCTGCTGATCAAGTCTGGCAACCAGCGTAGGTAGCGAGGATGGCCCTGTACCGTCAGAATTCATGGCTTGGTCCTAATGTCATGGAACCATGAACCAGACGTACAACAAGAGATGAGTGGAAATAAGAAGGCTTTATTGAAAATAAAGCTGTAAGGCAAAAGTCCAAACGGATGGCTAAACCGAAGCAGGGTCTTGCGAAACCAGAGATCAGGAACCAGAAGGGTAGTCAGATGAAGCCAGGATCAGGAACCAACAGGGTAGTCAGACCAAGCCAGGATCAGGAATCAGCAGGGTAGTCAGACGAAGCCAGGATCAGGAACCAGAAGCAGCAGCAGTCTTAGAAGCATGTGAGCACAGGAGGACCAAGCAGGGAACTGAAGCCACAGACCTCCTATATATATGAGCTAGGCATCCAGCTCCTCCCAGTGGGAAGGAGGAGCCGCAGGGTGGGAGGCTACAAGAAACCCAGAAACCAAGATGGCCGCCAGCACATGTCAAACGAAGGAGAACAGCAAGGAGGTAAGACCATGACACTAACTCCTTGGTACTAGCGGTTCGGGCTCATCAGACACCTCCTGCTCATTCCCTGCAGGCATCTCTGTAGCTCTGCCCATCCAATACTGTGAACTACTCCTTCCTGCTGTCCCTTCCTGTGTCCAAAGGGTGCAAGAGCTCTATGGCTCTAATAAGGCTAGCAAGCACACCATAATCTATTCCAGCCTATGGAAAATCTTCCTGGGGTATCTTAGGCACCTTCTCTTTAGGGAAGGTGCCTAAGCAATATGTTCTAGTTAACTAGTTTCTGGCAACTGTATGTTATTGTTTTCTTTACCTTACTATTTACTGAACTCTACCTGTTTCTGGATTTGAACCTTCACTGTCTGTTCCTCAATATGACCCTGTGCTGCATGCTCTGATCTTTGGACTGTTTACTGGCTTGCTCATACTCTGCGTACCCTGGCCTTGGCTTGTTTCCTGACTCCATTGTTGCCTGATCCCTCAATGTCTCTTGAACCCCATGGGTCAGAAGCATCTAAAATGAGACTACTCCAGGAGGAAGCAGTCTGGTGGTTCCCTTGCAGCATAGTCCAGATCCTTGTATGGGGGTTAAAAGGTGAAGACCAGGAAGCTTCCAGGATAACACACATATGAGTAGCTGAAACCTAATCAGTTCAGTAGCACCATGGAGCAACATCTGTTTCCATCTAATTTAAAAAGTATTCCCAGCGTTTACCATCATACAATATTGTCTTATTCCTCTTTTTTTTTTTTTTTTTTTTTTTTTTTTTTTAGTTTATGGGAAGAATTTATCAAGCCCTGCACTCCAGAATTCTGGCTTCAGAAATAATGGCAACTTATTTGCATTCATTTTTTACCACAGTTGGAAAAGTGGGTAGGAAAGTGGATGTGGTTAGCCTGTCAAGCTGATTTAAGACAGATATTTCAACTGCAACTTTTTAAAAAGTTGCAAAAATTGATGGAAGTGTAAGACCTAAAGATGCACCAAATGTATCCAAAACTCATTTATTTTGGGGCTCTTATCTGAGGTCTGATTGGGAGTCGTTCACTTTGGGGTCTGAGCTGAGATCTGATTGGGGGTCTGATCTGAGGTTTTATTGTGGTCTTATTAGCATTGCGGGGTCTGATTGGGGCTGTCAGCTGAGGTCTGATTAATATTGGGGGTCTGATTGCTGGTCTGACCTTAGGTCTAATGAAAAATATTTTTTTATTATTGTCCTCCTCTAAAACTTAGGTGCGTCTTATAGGGTGAAAAATACGGTAGTTCCTTTGATTTTATTTATTCTAATTATGCACCTAATACTTACCTTCTCCTCTGTGCTACCTGTAGTAAATCATTCAAAATTATACCCCCAGATACTATACAATATTGTACAGTGCGTTTTCCTGTTCTTCTTGCACTTCCCAATCTACCTCTCTGTTTTTCCTCCAGTCTATATAGTAGAATATCTTACTGAAACACTTTATCATGTACTTGTCTAGTGTTCTTAGAAATTTTTGGACTTCCTCATCTACTACTAATCTATGCCTGTCTTACTCTTGTTTTTTTGTGTACTTTGTTTACTGCCTGTATTTCCTCATCTGCCATTCTCCTTTTCCTCCGAGTTGCATGTATTTCCTATGTACTATTTTATTTAACTTTTCCTGTGAAGTGCATATACTTGATTCCTGTATACTAAATGTACTACTTTGCGATACTGCCTGGATTTCCTCATGCACTAGTCTATTCTCCATTTACCTACCGGTAATTACGGATTCACTGAATCCTCTGTTTCCTCAATATTTCCTTCATTTATCATTCTACATCTCCTTTCTGCCAGCTGTACTTCCTCATTCATCCCATCATTTCATACAGCACCAACTCTAAAGACAGTAATCTATTATATTCTTTTGTGCTTCCTTTCGATAAAACTCTGATTTCCTACTCTTCTTACAAACTTCATCCACTATTAGCTTTTACTCCCTCTACTCTTCCATCAGCATCCTGTTCTCCATCCTTTCTTTCTCTAATACCTACATTATTCACCATGTGAACGTAATTTATATATATATTTTTAAAGTGACTACATGATTTTGTTTTCTGTGCTTTTGTGGCACTGAGTCTGTGCACTCTTTTTTGCTGCTTTAAATCCAACCAACAGTTTCTTCTCCAACCGTTTTATCTCACCTTCTTTTTCAGAACCTCCAATGTTTTCCCCCGCTCCTTCTTTTCTCTTTCATTACCTCACAGCTCTGTCGATTCCACAGCATTGAAGTCTGCCTTTTGAAGGTTTATTTCCAAATAATTTATGTGTATGAAAACATAGACAAACAATAATTTAACCACCATATGCTACAAGGTTTAGGGTTACAGCCTTGCTGCACATTTTTGGTACTGCATAAAGGGAACTGGCAATATTTTTTATATGAATTTTTTTTAAGGGTTATAACAAAAACTGTGAACTGGAGATAGAAGGTTGCAATATGTGGGTACCTGATACCTTACAAGTAAAAAAGGGAAATAAAAGTCCTTTTAAATGCATCCAGACCACGGCTGGATTGGCAGAGGGATGGACTAACACAGCTGAGATCTGTTGTGGTTTAGCCACTGCCAAAAGTGCACTGCGGTTTTTCACAACCAATCAGGAGGCAAGGTTTCAGTTTTGGCCGCTCTTGTTTTTTGGGGGCCCTGGTCCTGTGAGATTGGGGGTGGTTGTTTAGGAAAAGGGCTCAGCCTCTGTTCTATATGAAATAAACCATATTAATGTTTTCCCTTTTTTTTTATGGCAGCTGAAAATGAAAAGAAGGGGAGTAGACTGCTTGGAAGTATGTGCAAGGGAGGGGTACCAGGATTATTTTGGGGGTGGCTGCTTGGGGAGGGGATCTTTTAGCAGCGCCAAGTTGGCTGAATGAAACTCTGTCTGGTTTCCCTTCCTCCTCTGCTTCATTCTCACCATCACACCATCTACTCCTTATCTCTCCCTTTGTGCAGATTTTTGACCTTTCCTTCCGTTCACTTCTTCTCTGTATTACACACCTTATTCCCCTCCATTTTCTTTATCTTCCATCTGTTCTTTTCTTAATCTTCCTGTTTATATTTCTCTTCACACTTCTGTTCTGCATCTCACCTTTACCTTAAACTATTACTTGAAAACTTATTTTTCCCATATTTTCTTTTACCTTTCAGAACTCTAAATGACATGTTGCCTTATCAATCTCATGCCCAGATGTACTGCTATAACACTGTAATATTTTACTTGCAATATACAATAAGATTCATGTAATGGAAAATGGAATACTTAATTATTGTCTTGTAGAGAAGCATGTATTTTGAGACTTATTTTATCAAAACATTGCACTTTTCCACTAAAAGATGCTTCAGTTCCGGGTTGTTTCAAGGAATATATAATAGAAAAAAATGTAAATAATTATTATTAGCTAAAAACTAAAAAGAATCAGAGGTTGAAGCAGAACATTGGAATTGTGCAGCCTTCTGAGCAGAAATGGTTAAGCACCACAACTAGGCCCGGTTTTGTTATTTTTTTGGCTTGATTTTCCCCTCAACTCTATTAACCGGTTAAGGTATTGCTCCATGCAAAAATGCTGAATTGACAGAAATCTCTTAAACTTGGTGATTAAATGTGCCTACCAAATAACAATGACACCGGAGACCTTGGTTCCTATTTGACTGTTTGCAAAGAGTCATTATGGAAAGTCATTGAATGTTTGAATGTCAAAAAAATATGGTGAACTTTTCCACATAAACACATTGTGCACTAAAAGAAAATATACTTGGTATGAGCGTGGCCAAGTAGACAAAGGGATGTGAAACAGATCACTGTGTTTAACCATATGTTAGCATGCTGTATATCATTCCAAAGTTGTTAGGTAGATTGCTGAATTTAACGCCCGAGTCTCTCTCGTCGTTGCCTCGGCCTTTCTTCACAAGTTGTGAGTTTTACCTAAAACCTACTACTTCAATTGAAGATAGAGATACATACAACCATTTGTTTGGCCTAATGAGAGTACTTTGCATTTATAAAGAACCTGAAAATGAAAAAGTGAGCACATTATTTGTAAATCTGCCTGAATGGCTTCCTTGCCCAATCAAGCTTACAATCTAATTTTTGGTGCCCAAGGGAGATAAAAAGACTTGCCAAGGTTGTGTGAATTTACATTAATTAATATGAGTGGAAGCTGGCGTATCGATTGCTTTGATTATTTAAAATGATGCATGACCCATTCAGGTTTTTTTTTTTTTTTAAATAATTTTAAAAAAATTCTCCAGAAGAGACTTGCTCAGATATTCTAGTCTGCAAATAATTGCCTGAAATCTCAGGTCAGATCCTCTTAAAAATAAAATTCTCAGACACATTACAAATTGACGGAATTATTTTCCCCAGCTTTCAGTAATTTATAAAATAATTTTATTTTACTTTATCGATCTAAATTTAATTTTTATTTAAAATGTTCCTTCAATTTTTCGGTTTATATTTAATGTATCCTTACCAGGAATAAAAGGTAAAATTTTTACAATTTCACAGTTTATTTTTAACTATTGGTGCATAATTTTGCAATGTAATAAAAAAAAATTTGATAAGCCCCATTTATTGTTTGCGTCATGATTAAGCCCATGTAAAATCAATACTAATAAAAAAAATAAAAAATAAAAAAAGATCTGGCCACACTGAAAACATTGATTAATTACAAACAGTATAGTAAAACAAATTATCCTATGGCACAAAATCAGTAATACGGGTGATAGGTTTACCAAGTAAAATGTCATTATTGTTTTTAACACACAAGCTACTGATAAACTTTTTTTTAAGTATGATGGCAATATGTAACATATAAATACGGTATATCATTTTAGCCTTACGCATCTATTACATTCTCAACTCATCTATATCTGATTGGTGTACGGTACACATTGTGTTTGGAAGACTATTACTTTAAGGCTAAAGCTACCTCTTTTGCTCAAAAACATATATTTCCCATTATCACTGGTCTATTATAGTAGTTATATGTAAAACTCAGCTGAACTCACCAGTTTATGGTCCTCAGCTCACGTTAATATATGGACACATTGGTGGGAATTCGATCGTGCTGTACTACCTCCGTGTATCCACCTCCCCGTCACAAAGTACAACAGTCAATAAAAGTCAGTGCTTTATCAAAATCCAAAGTGAATTCAGAGTTCTGCAAAAATTGCCATCACCTGAGAGTTTTCATACAAACGCCATTGTGACTGAAGCTTTTATGTGATTTTTACAAATATTCTCATTGATATGCATTTAGTTAAATAGAACATGCATTCAATCTGATTGACAAGCAGTGGTCATTGCCAACTCAATCACATGTATGTTATTTTTGTGGTCGATCAGTAAAAGATTTGGGGTAAATAATTCTGGAAGAGGAATCTCTTTGGTGAGCAGATAAATTTGATGTTTCATTGTATAAAGCATAGAAGACTGGCTTTTAGAATAAGGGAATACGGCTGCCGAGGGGCTTATGGCATTAAACACACTTGAGACCACAGCTGATGGCGAGGCAGTGAAGGAATATCACTGTTTGAGCTGGCTATTATAAAAAAAAGCACAGCAACATCAACAAGACGTCCATGATCACACATTAAAGAAATCTTGGGTGGAAGATGACCACCCATGCCCCATGCCTGCATCATCACATGATTATAAATATTGTGGACCACTGTTTTCTTTTTGCTCAGCCTCTAAGCGATTGGTGCGTCTATAAGGGCTCATTCACACGGCCGTTGCCGTATTGCGGGCCACATACAGCGGGTCCGCAATACACGGGGCGTGTGCATTCCACATCACGGATGTGGACCCATTCACTTGAATGGGTCCGCAAATCCAGAGATGCAGTGCGGAACGGAACCCCACTACAGAGTGCTTCCGTTTCATGCCTCAGCACCGCAAAAAGATAGAACTTGCTCTATCTTTTTGCGGAAAGGACGGATCGCGGACCCCATTCAAGTGAATTGGTCCGCGATCCGCATGCGGCTGGCCCGCGGTCGGTGCCGTGCATTGCGGACCGCAATTTGCAGTCCACAGCACGGGCACGGAGCCCTTACATTCGTCTGAACAAGCCCCAACTCTGTTTGGGTTTGTATCAGGGTTGGAAATTGACACCCAAAGTAAATTCCACCCAGTATGGATCATCACTCTGCTTTGCTAACCCATAAGCATTACAATCACATTTTTATTATAGACATTAATATTTATAGTTTGAGGATGGAGATAATTTAATTACTAACAAATCAATTATTCATTAAAAACTGAGAAAGAGGTCACCAAGATGACTCACAAACTGGTTCTGGATCCCACATGGCAATGTGTACGACTATACACTTCGTATTAAAAATTTGGTGATGTGTATGAAGTATTATGCACTATGTGTCATACACAGTACCCATGTCCAATCGTTGTAAAATGTCTAATTTCTACCTTTAAATTTTTTTTAATTCAGGTACTATTTGTCTAAAATTCTGTAATAGTGCAATAGTCTAAAGTCTAAGTCTAGTCTAAATATATTATCCGCTGAGTAGGGTCCTGGGGAAATAATTTTGTGGAGTAATAAGTTTATGGATCATGAGAAGTTATGAAGTTTAAGGAAGAAATACACATGCAGTAATATCGCTCCCCAGGCCCTCGTGCTAAAGACATACTTGGATAGACATTACATTCAGCCCTACCAAACTCATCTTCTCTGATTATACATTTTCTTCCTCTTCATCGTCTACATTTGGCTCAGACCACCATGACCACTTCTTTCAGCCACGTTTCATCTCTGAAAAGTTTGCCACTCAAATATCTTAGGTTCTTCACTTTTCCATCATCCTTTCCCAACTCTTTGTGCCCCAATAGTGTTATACTAACTACTGCTACCACCAACACTGTGCATGCAGTGCTCTACAATGCCCCCAAATACTATTACCCAGAAATAATAGTACCATACAGATAACCCCCCCCACACACACACACACACACACACACACACACAAACACAGTAACAGTGCTCCAAAAAGTGTCACCAATAATAAAGAAATTCTCTCCCTGTCCCAAGTAGTAATAAAGACCCCCTATAGTGCCTCCGTAGTAATAAAGCCCTGCCACAGAGCCACCAGTAGTAATAACACCTCCCAAAGTTTTTCAGTATTAATAAAGCCCCTTAGTGTCCCCAGTAGTAATAAATTCCCTTATAGTGCCCCAAATAACAATAAATCACCTCATAGTGCTTTAATTAGTAATAAACCCCCCATGGTGCCCCCAGTAGTGATAAAGTCCCCATAGTGCCCCTGATAGTAATAAAGCCCCTCATGGTGTATTCAATAGTGATAAATCCCTCATAGTGCCCCAGTATTAAAAAAGCCACATAGCATACCCAGAAGTAATCAAGCACCTCTATAATGCCCTAGTGGAACAGCCCCCCAGAAGTAATAAGATAACCTATAGTGCCTTCTTTAGTTTTAAGTATCATCCCTCTATTGTAGCCACAGCAGGAATAAGCCCCCCATAGTACCCCTGGTTGTTACAAAGCCCCCTTAGTGCCCCCATAAGTAATAGTGCCCCTCTAGACAGCTCTCAGAAGTCATGAGGGCTTTCCATAATGTCCTCAGTAGTAATAAAGTCCCAGTATAGTGGCCAAATAGAAATAATGGAGAAATAGATGGAGATATGAGAGATTATATGGAGTAATAGGAGGAGATATAGGGAGAGGTTATATAGCGTAATAGGAGGATATAAAGGCAGATGTTATATAAAGTAATAGGAGCTATAGGAGAGCTTATATGGCGTAATCGAAAGAGTATAGAGAGAAGTTATATGGAGTAATAGGAAAAGATATAGGAAAGATTACATGGAGTAATAAGAGGAGATGTAGGAGGTATAATACAAAGTTATTGGATGAGAAATAAGAGAAGTTATATAGAGTAATAGGAAGAGATATAGGGGGAGTTTATATGGAGTAAAAGAAGATATAGGAGAGGTTATATGCAGTAATAGGAGGAGATATAGGAGAGGTTATATGGAGTAATAGGAGGAGATATAGGAGATATTATATGGAGTAATAGGAGGAGATATAGGAGAGGGTATAGCAGTAATAGGAGGAGCTATAGGAGAGGTTATATGGAGTAATAGGAGATATGGGAGAGGTTATATTGAGTAATAGGATGAAATATAGGGGGAGGAAATATGGAGTAATAGGAGGACATATAGGAGAGGTTGTATGAAGCAACAGGAGGTATAGGACAGAATATATGAGTAATAGGAGGTGATATAGGGAAGGTTATACAGAGTAATAGGATATATAAGAGAAGTTATATGGAGTACTAGTAGGAGATATAGGAGAGGTTAAATGGAGTAATAAGAGGAGATATAAAAAAGGTTATATGGAGTAATAGATGGGCATACAGGAGAGGTTATATGGGGTAAAAGGAGGAGATATAGGAATGAATATATGGAGTAATCGGAGGAGATATAGGGGGGAGATATAGGGGGTATATGGAGAAATAGGAGATATAGGAGAAGCTATATGGAGTAATAGGAAGAGATATAGGAGAGGTTATATGGAGTAATATGAGTAGATACAGGACAGATTATATGGAGTAATAAGAGATATAGGAGGGGTTATATAGAGTTATTGAAGGACACATAAGATAACTTATATGGGGTAATAGAAGGAGATATAGGGATAGGTTATATGGAGTAACAGAAGATATAGGGAGACATTATATGGAGTAATAGAAAGAGATATAGGGAGAGGTTATATGAAGTAATAGAAGATGTAGGGAGAGATTATATGGAGTAATAGGAGAAGAAATTGAAGAGGTTATATGGAGTAATATGAGGAGATATAGGGATAGTTTAAATGAGGTAACAGAAGTTATAGGGAGAGGCTATATGGAGTAATAGAAGAAGATATGAGAGGTTATATCGAGTAGTAGGAAAGGATATATGGAGTAATAGGAGATATAGGAGAGGTTATATGGAGTAATAGGAGGAGATACAGGGGGAGGTTATATGGAGTAACAGAAGATATAGGGAGACATTATATGGAGTAATAGGAAGAGAAATAGAGAGAGTTTCTATATAGGGAGAGATTAAATTGAGTAATAGGAGGAAAAATAGAAGTTATATGGAGTAAAAGGATGATATATAGGGGAGCTTATATGGAATAAAAAAAAGATATAGGTTATATGGAGTACTAGGATGAGATATAGGAGAAGTTATATGGAGAAATAGGAGAGATTATATGGAGTAATAGAAAGAGATATGGGTGAGGTTATATGGAGTAATAGGGGATATAGGAGAGGTTATATGGAGTAATAGGAGGAGATATAGGGGAAGTTATATGGAGTAATAGGAGCAGATATAGGAGAGGTTATATGGAGTAATAGGAGGAGATATAGGAGAGGTTATACAGAGTAATAGGAGGAGATATAGGGAGCAGTTATATGTAGTAACAGGAGCAGATATAGGGAGAGGATATATTGAGTAACAAAGGAGATATAGGGATATGTTTCTATATGCAGTAACATGAGTATGTACAGGTATAAGAGAGTTTATATGGACTAGCAGGAGGAGATATAGGTATAGGTTATATGGAGTAATAGGAGGATTTGCTTGTTATATAGGGTTTATATAAAAATACTTATTGGTAAAGAATATATGAAGAAATAGTATTTATAGGGAGAGGTTATATTAATCTATACTGCTTTCAAACAATTGTAGCAAGGACATTTATGGACTATACTACTAAAGGCCACATGACTAATATGGACAGTGGAAAAAAAATTGAAAAAGTATAAAATAGGGTTATACGAGGTAACAGGTAAAAGAGAGAGAGGAAATAACAGGTCATATGAGTCACAGGAAAAGGTTATATGGAGTAATGTGGATTACAGAGACAGGATATATTGTGCAGCAGAGAAGTTTATGTGGAGTAATCAGTTGTTATATAAGTTGTGAAGTAGATAGATAAGTAGATAGGCAGTTGTTGGGCTGATACAGACTAGAAAATGTTAAATGGAAAAGAAAATCATATTTCATTCAGAGAGCTCCAGAGTGCTGTATATACTCTGTGCGCTCTAGTCTGCACTGTCCAGCAGCTGTGGGGTTAACAGGTCTCCGTTCTGTAATTTCTCCCCCTTGTTTCCTTGGCTTCAGGCCCACAGCCAGCGCAAGTCTTGATTTAAACCCCACTTTACAATCACCTCATCAGGCTGCCCCAGGAAATGACAGCCCCAGCAGGGAAAGGGGGGGCGGGGGTGTTCATGTGTACTTAACTCTTAAACACCCCAATACTGTATGCATTCTGTGCATATTGTGAAGGGGTTAATAGTTGGTGACTCCTTTCCCGCGCAATGAAAGTGACTAAGCTGTGGATCATGTCCTCCAGGGACTGTTCACTGATTATGTATTCCCCAGACCTCACAGTTACAGACTTTTTCTCGGATGTCTCTTTCCTCTAAACTATCTTTTTTTTTGCAGAGCATAGTCTTTTTGTGCACTCGCTGCTGTCTCTTTTCCAGCCTCTCTCTTGCTCTCTCCCCCTATCCCAGGCCCAAAGTACTTTGATCAAAACAAACTTGTGTGAGTGATATTGGAGTTATTTCAGGTCGTGCTGGCTCAGGCTCAGGTCTGTTCTGCATTAACTTGACTTTTTTTTCTATATATATTTATATATATATCTGGCGAGCATTATTAAAGGGAAAGCGTCCATCTAAAAAATGCTAAGAAATCGCACTTTTACTGCCTCTACACTTTATTAGACTGGCTTAAATGAGACTATTCCTGGCATGTGACCCTTCAGAAGAATAGACAAATTCCTAAACATTTAGCTTTATTAGTGTTGCCCAGAGCTGGGAGGAGCAGGCTTGATGTCAAATCTGCCTCCTGTCTGGGTCACCCTATGGTGATAGAAGCATAATCCATATCACACAGCACCCTCCTTTCTGTGTCACCCTATGCTGGGAGAGGCAGATTCAAAGTGACATAGCTCCTCCTTTGTCGCCCTATGGTGGGAAGAACAGACTCCACGAGACTTATTCCTTTCCTCTCTGTGCCACTTTGTGGTGGGAGGAACAGACATCATGTCATATAGCTCCTCCTTAATGTGTCACCCTGTAGTGGGAGAAGACTCCACGTCATATATCTCATCCCTCCTGTCTGTCACCCAGTGGTGGGAGGAGCAGACTCCATGTCACATGGCTCCTCCCTCCTGTGTCTCCCTGTGGTGGGAGGAGCAGACTCCATGTCACATAGCTCCTCCTTCCTGTGTCTCCCTGTGGTGGGAGGAGCAGACTCCATGTCACATAGCTCCTCCCTTCTGTCTGTGTCACCCAGTGGTGGGAGGAGCAGACTCCATGTCACATAGCTCCTCCCTCCTGTCTGTATCACCCTGTAGTGGGAGGAGCAGACTCCATGTCACATAGCTCCTCCCTTCTGTCTGTGTCACCCAGTGGTGGGAGGAGCAGACTCCATGTCACAAAGCTCCTCCCTCCTGTCTGTATCACCCTGTGGTGGGAGGAGCAGACTCCATGTCACATAGCTCCTCCCTCCTGTCTGTATCACTCTGTGGTGGGAGGAGCAGACTCCATGTCACATAGCTCCTCCCTCCTGTCTGTGTCACCCAGTGGTGGGAGGAACAGACTCCATGTCACATAGCTCCTCATGTCACATAGCTCCTCCCTCCTGTCTGTATCACCCTGTGGTAGGAGGAGCAGACTCCATGTCACATAGCTCCTCCCTCCCTATTGTGTCACCCTGTGGTGGGAGGAGCAGACTCCATTTCATATAGCTTCACATTTTGTCGCAAGTGGCATTTTTGCGCTGCTGTCCCCACTCTAAATAGGTGACGTGGTAAGGGCAGGAAGTGGATGGGGCCAGCAAGTCTGAGCTGCCGTAGATTTCATCCTGGCGCCTTGTCATAAATTAGTCACATTTTTCGCCAGCGTAGGAGATTTCAAATACCGGCGTAAAACGCCGTTCTTTAATAAATCTCCCCATGTGTCACCTTGGGATGAAGGATTGTAAAAACACATACAACACTAGATGTTCTAGTTTCTTGTAAAAGGGAAGGTTTTACATTAAAAGCTGTATTTGATCTATCTAGTTTGTTATTTCTGAGAAGAAAAATGTATCTGTACCATACACGAGAAGAGAATACGTCTCTCGGTTCCCACCTGTTATTTCTTTATGAACCACGTACCGTATAACCATTTATATATAAAGAAATGCAATTGCTCTTCATTTATATCATTGGCCTAATACCAAATGCCTCACCATGTCTCTGAACCCGGTCATTTCCTAATGGCTAAGGCCTCATGTACACGACTGTTGTTGTGGTCCGCATCCGAACCGCAGTTTTTGCGGCTTGGATGTGGACCCATTCGCTTCAATGGGGCAGCAAAAGATGCGGACAGCACTCCGTGTGATGTCCTATTCTTGTCCGTTTTGGGGACAAGAATAGGCAGTTATAGCAATGGCTGCCCATGCCGTTCCGCAAATGGCAGAACGCACACGGACGCCATCCGTGTTTTGCAGATCCGCAATTTGCGGACCGCAAAACACACAACGGTCATGTGCATTAGGCTAAGTCTGCTCCTTTCATCTCCTGCCTTTTGGCCTCGTCTTATCTGCAACCGAACTGCAAAGACACCGTAAAAAGAAAAAAGCTGCGCATGTGCGGCCACCCTCCGTTCACTGAAAATAACAGAGGGCTGGCATTCTAATAGTGCTCTCCCCATTCACCGCTACAAGACTTCAGAAAAAGCAGAGTGCGCTCACACGATTATTTTCTTTACTTCCATAGCAATTAATAGAGAGCACAGCGCATATGTGCAATGTGCAATCCTTAACTGAGGAGACGCCTTTCCCGAGTTAGCACCTATTTTACATTGATGGCTGTGCTAGCGATATGCCATCAATGCCTGAGATGGGCCAACCCCTCTGAAAGGGGTTGTCTCACTTCAACAAATGGCATTTATTATGTAGAGAAAGTTAACACAAGACACTTACTAATGTATTGGGATTGCCCATATTGCTTCCTTTGCTGGCTAGATTCATTTTTCCATCATATTATACACTGCTCATTTCCATGGTTACAACCACCCTGCAATCCAGCAGTAGTGGCCGTGCTTGCACACTACTGGGAAAAGTGTTGGCCTCTCTGGTGGCCGGGACTGTGCAAGCTCAATAGTGTGCAAGCACAACCACTAGTGTTGAGCGAATCAAGCTTTGGATCCAAGATCTGAAGTCGATTAATTCAAAACTTCGAGATCTGTCTCTGTACAGCATTCAAATGTATGGGTTTTGGCGATGCAAATTTGTGAATAACTTAAAACTTGGATTCAGATTCAAGTTTGAAAATGGTTTTCAAGTTTAAAAATTGAAGTCCCGAGTTAAAAAACTTACCTTGCCAGAGCCCATACAGACAGGTCTCCGTACAGCATTCAAATTAAGTTTTGAACTAATCGATTTAGGATCTTGGATCCGAAGCTCGATTCGCTCAACACTAACGACCACCACTGATGGATTGTAGGGTGGTTGTAACCATGGAAATGAGTAGTGTATGATGTGATGGAAGGATGAATCCAATCAGCAAAGGAGGCAACATGGACAATCACAATACATTAGTAAGCGCCTTGTATTAACTGTGTCTACATGATAAATGGCATTTGCTGTAGTGAGACAACCCCTTTAAGTATTATATAAAATCAGAATCTAAAAGATTGTTATAAGTCCCCTGAGTGATCAGGATTGGATGACTGACTCACTGAGAGGAAGCACTTACTATTTGCTTAAAAAATGCATTTATTTCCTTACGGTCCCTGTTGAGTAATTCAAAGGCCTTTTAGTGGGTGCATCTGCACAGATTTTATATAGATGATGTCCTAAAGGAGTTTAAGGGGCTTAGTTATATACAGCGCGTGATGAGATGTGCTGTCCCTCAGCAGTTGCATCCACACTTGGCTGTTTCTACCATTCAGTTCAAGTCAACGGAGAGTGATAGAGAACACATGGCCGCCTCTCTGCAGATCTGGTCCCTCCACTCTTGGAAGTACAGTATAGACCACAGTTAAAGAGGTTATTCCACAAGTTTAAAGAGTAAGTATACTTATTTTACATTTTTGATCAGAAGTGGTGATCGGCGGGGATCCCAGCTCTGAGACCCCGACCAATCGCTACAACGAGGGGTCAGAAGTGCTCAGCTGAATGCAGCTTCTCCTTGATGCTGAGCGCCAGACTGTAGACGAACTCAACAGAAAGTCTATGAGTTTGTCTACAGTCCCGCGCTCAGTGGCAAAGAGATGGCTGATCGCTTCTGACCCCTCATTCTAACGATGAGCAGAGACCCCCGCCGGTCATCACTTCTGATATGTCTCTATGACATATCAAAAATAAAAAATAAACTCTCTTACTCAAATATCTGGAGGACTGATTGACCTTCCAGTGGGCAGGCGGCAGCTCATTAAGCACTTGCATCTACCAGAAAGCACTGCAATTAGATCGTGTCAACTAACCCTTCCTCCCCTGTCCCTCACATACAGCCCCAGAGATACATATGGTATGCAATGCCCCCACAATTTCCTTTTTCGGCTGTCTAGAGTGAGATACAGATATATGTGTTTATGAATTTAGAAGCGAGGGTGAATGCATAAAAGGTGTCTGGGCTGCTTCACCTGTTTCTCAATGAGATCACTGTCCATCACTGAATGCAGCAGGGGGCGCTACAGGTGAGGAAAATTCCTCCCACACTCCAAAGACATACTGATAGGGAACTTAGATTCTCATGGGGAACAGAGCGATGCTAATGTCTGCAAAGCACTGCGGTATATAGTAGTGCTATATAAGTGCATAAATTAAATGTAGGGCACATGAATATATATTTATTGCATCTATATTGCAATAATACTTCCATTTCATTGCGCCTAGAGTCATAGAACGGAAGTGTCTGATGCTTCTGGTGTTGCCTTCCTGCAGTCCTAATGATTCAGAAACAACACCAGAAAAGTTAGCATTTAACCCAGTGTATGGGAAGCGATTTGCTATCATAACAATATAGAATTTCTACCATATCACTCAAAGCTACAGTGCTGTCCTATGGGGAAGAGCCTCAAGATTCATGGCAGCCATCACTATACACATGCACTTTTCATAAATTCATTGGTCATCTCAATTACTAGCATGTGAAAATCATACGAAAGAAAATGAAGGCAACTAAATCTTGTGTCCTACATTGAGGAGACAGGGTTTGATGGTCTTACCGAGGAGATTCACATCTAAGTTTAACATTACTATAAAAGTTTAATTCTGCACAAAAATATTCCCGTTTTCCCTCTTTGTCTCGTCTCTATTTAGCAATTCTACCTCTCTCTCTCTCTGCCCTCTGGAGGGGATTCTGCTCACGTCAGCAGCAGGCTCACACCATTTGCCATGTGTGCCAGGGTGACACCATGCCAGGGTAGCACCGTCTGTTACCGTGGTAACCCTCCCCTCTTCCCCAAACCTTTCCAACCCTGCCAGAGACAGAAAAAAAAAAAAAAAAAAAAAAAAAAAAAAAAGGAGAGAAAGCTTAGGGAGAAATGGATGTAAAGAAGAATATGGGCAACTGTGGTACAGAGGTAGATGAAGTGATGGCGTTGTAGGGCGATCGGTTACAGGAAAGAAGGGAAATATATAACCCGAGGATAAGCTAAGTTAGTCATACTAGAAATAAAGAGTTAATCACCCTACATACAGTAGTTTTTGCAAGGGTACATACGGGCGGAACATGAAATGGACAGACAAAAAAAAAAAAGGTGAAGAATTTTTTGCAGATTGTAGATCTATAAATTGAAAAGTGAAATATTCACGGTGGAAATTTGCCCTGTAAATTGCCAGGCTGCGGTTATAAAAATCCTCACTGCAGGTAAATTTTTGCACAGATTTTTTACACCATGTGCGAAAAAGATTTGTTTATTTGTTGCACTCCCCCCCCCCCCCCCCCCCATCGCTTATACTGTAACATGTTCTGCGATGGAACCTCTGCAGCGTATGCGCCCCATGAGGATGTACCCTAAAGGTAGCAGCAGACTAGGATTACAGGTCAGATATGCTCAGTAACTGGAGAACTCATACAGTCATCTGAGGTGACATGGAGACTATATGGTCTGCAATATGCAAGATATTGAGGATGTAAACATAAATCTTACCCAAAAAACGAAAAGCCAGCATAATCAAAAATATCAAGACAAGTCAAGATACCGTAGAAAGAAAATTATTAAAAGATGAATGTACATAAAAAAGAGGAAGAAACCTAACCATAAAACCTTTCACTTGCTCCATGCAAGTTGTATTTCATAAATTAATAGCACATTCTATGATGATTTGTTTAACACTGATGAAGCTTTATACACAGACTCATTAAAATCAATGTTCGTGTATAACTTTGTCTTAGGTTTGCCCCAGAGGCGACTGTCTGCTGCCAAAATCAATATTTAAATGGATTGTATGAGAATAGAAAAAAAGGTCTGGTTTTCTCTCTCTTAAGAAAAAAGCACACCTCCACTCCATTTGCTATGTTTTGTATTGCTTCAAGGAAATGGGGCTAAGCTGCAATACCAGACAAGACCATCAATAAGGGTGGTGCTGTTTACAGAAAAAAAATCTAAATTATATAAATATATACTTAAATTATGTATGTCACACTTCAAGCGGATCCGTCCCCCATTAACTTTACATTTAAAGTCTGAACATTTAAAGTCTGAACGGATCCGCTCAGGCATCTTGCGCACTTCGAAAATTTTCTAAGTTATTAATGCAGACGGAGCCGTACTGAACGGAGCCTCCGTCTGCATTAATATGATCGGATCCGTTCAGAACGGATCCGATCAAGCGCTAGTGTGAAAGTAGCCTAAGTCTACTTTCACACTGGCGTTTTGGTTTCCGTTTGTGAGATCCGTTCAGGGCTCTCACAAGCGGTCCAAAAACGGATCAGTTTTGCCCTAATGCATTCTGAAAGGATATGGATCCGCTCAGAATGCATCAGTTTGCCTCCGATCAGCCTCCATTCCACTCTGGAGGGGGACACCAAAACCCTGCCTGCAGCGTTTTGCTATCCGCTTGCTGAAACTGAGCCAAACGGATCCGTCCTGACTTACAATGTAAGTCAATGGAGACGGATCCGTTTTCTCTGACACAATCTGGCATAATAGAAAATAGATCCATGCTACATTGACTTTCAATGAAGTTCATGACGGATCTGTCTTGGCTATGTTATAGATAATACAAACTGATCCGTTCATGACGGATGCATGCGGTTGTATTATTGTAACGGATCCGTTTTGCACATCCATGACTGATCCGCCTAAAACGCAAATGTGAAAGTAGCCTTAGGCCTCATGCACATGTGGCCGTTGTTCCGTTTTCCGGGATTTTCTGCGGACCCATTGAGTTCCAATGGGTCCGTTGAAAACTCGGAAAATGCACCGTTTGTCATCCGCCTCCGTGATCCGTGTATCCTGTCCGTCAAAAAAATATGACCTGTCCTATTTTTTTGATGGACAACGGTTCACGGACCCATTCAAGTCAATGGGTCCGTGAAAGAACACAGATGCACACAAGATTGGCATCCGTGTCCGTGATCCGTGGCCGTAGGTTACTTTCATACAGACGGATCCGAAGATCCGTCTGCATAAAAGCTTTTTCAGAGCTGAGTTTTCACTTCGTGAAAACTCAGATCCGACAGTATATTCTAACACAGAGGCGTTCCCATAGTGATGGGGGTGCTTCTAGTTAGAATATACATGACTGCCCCCTGCTGCCTGGCAGCACCCGATCTCTTACAGGGGGCTGTGATCCGTACAATTAACCCCTCAGGTGCCGCACCTGAAGGGGTTAATTGTGCGTATCATAACCCCTGTAAGAAATCCGGGGCTGCCAGGCAGCAGGGGGCAGACCCCCCTCCCTCCCCAGTTTAAATTTAATTGGTGGCCAGTGTGGCCCCCCCCTCCCTCCATTGTAATCATAACATTGGTGGCACAGTGCGCCCCCCCTTCCTCCCTCTATTGTAATAAGAACATTGGTGGCAGTGTGCGGCCTCCCCCGGCCCCCCTCCCTCCCTCTATTGTAATAAGAACATTGGTGGCAGTGTGCGCCCCCCCAATCATTGGTGGCAGCGGAGTTCCGATCAGAGTCCCAGTTTAATCGCTGGGGCTCCGATCGGTAACCATGGCAACCAGGATGCTACTGCAGTCCTGGTTGCCATGGTTACTTAGCAATAGTAGAAGCATCATACTTACCTGCTGGCTGCTGAGATGTCTATGTCCGGCCGGGAGCTCCTCCTGCTGGTAAGTGACAGTTCATTTAGCAATGCGCTGCACAGACCTGTCACTTACCAGTAGGAGGAGCGCCCGGCCGGACACAGACATCGCAGCAGCCAGCAGGTAAGTATGATGCTTCTACTATTGCTAAGTAACCATGGCAACCAGGACTGCAGTAGCGTCTGGGGAGGAAGGGGGGGTCTGCCCCCTGATGCCTGGCAGCCCTGATCTCTTACAGGGGGCTATGATACGCACAATTAACCCCTTCAGGTGCTGCACCTGAGGGGTTAATTGTGCTGATCACGGCCCCCTGTAAGAGATCGGGTGCTGCCAGGCAGTAGGGGGCAGTCATGTACACAGTTTGTAGTATATTCTAACTAGAAGCGTCCCCATCACCATGGGAACGCCTCTGTGTTAGAATATACTGTCGGATATGAGTTTTCACGAAGTGACTCATATCCGACAGTATATTCTAACATAGAGGCGTTCCCATGTTGATGGGGACGCTTCAAGTTAAAATATACCATCGGATTGGAGAAAACTCCAATCCGATGGTATAAAAGGGACTCCTGACTACAGGGAAAGTCAATGGGGAATGTCAATGGGGACTCCTGACTACATTGAAAGTCAATGGGGAATGTCAGAGTTTCCCAGGCTATTGTATATCCTCCAAATGCTGCCCATCTGCCTTAGGCCTAAAGACGAAAAAAGGATAAACTATCTATATAGGATGTTTGTCTGGAATGGGAGGCGCCCTAGAATAGCTTGGCACATACTACAACAACCAAAATTAAATGGGGGCCTAAACTTTCCTAATATTAGATTATACAATATTGCGGCTCTGATGAGAGTGGTACGAGACTGGCTACACTCTACGTCGAAATACACTTTGGTTACGCTGGACCAAGCCTTTATTCCACATATAGCACTACCGAACCTACTGCATATCTCATTCGGAAATCTCCCCCAAATGGTAAAAACGAATCCTCTCCTCATGACAACATGGCGGGCATGGTGCAGGGCAAGAGTTCTGTGTAAATTACATGCATCATTTTCGGTGCATCTGACACTAGTAAGGAACCCCTCATTTCAGAACGGATCTTCCCACTCAACGTTCAAACGCTGGCAATCGCAAGGCATCACCAACATTGACAAACTTATAAGCACGCAAATACGAATGGTTAAACCACTCCAGGACTTGCAGAAGGAATACCCACACATAGTTTTTCCCTTTTTCCCATACTTACAAGCAAAAAGCTATATCAATGAAGTGATTTCCACCTTGACGGAACGTGAGTGGAGTCCATACTTTAAAAAATGGTTCTCGAATCCCAATGAGGGGAAGAAACAAATTTCAACAAATTACAAATTCCTCCATGTACCAATTGACTATTCCACATCCACAGTTCCCATGACTAGATGGCAGACAGAGGTACCACAAGCCACCCCATCAGTGATACTCCGGGCACTGGAATTCTCATACAAACATTTACCTGTAGCAAGATACACAGAGATGATCCTACAAATCTGTCATAGATCATATCTGACTCCGAGAAGGGGGTTTAGAATGGGTATATATGACACCACCAATTGCTTTAAATGCGGGACTTTGGACGCTGGACTTTACCATTGTCTATGGGACTGTCCAATGATAAGAAAGTTCTGGGACAGAGTCATCACCTTCACTAACGCACACTTGACCAATTTTACCCCACGCGACCCACTTTGGGCGCTGTTCGGTTATGTGGATAAGGACAAATACAACTGCACCCCGGGATGTAGGAAACTGCTACACTTTGTGGCAGCGGCGGGCACCAAGGCAATTTTGCAAGTCTGGCTACAGCCCACAATTCCCCCTTTTAAATTATTCTTGGAGAAACTATCTTATATCATGCGCATGGACTGGGTGGAGGCGTCACACCAAAAAGACAAAAAAGTAGAACATTTCTTTCAGGTGTGGGAAAGCTTTATTAATATACTGCCGTTACATATCCGTAAGGCCATACACAAATGCTTTTCGGGGACCACATGGTTTCTGCAACAGATGACAGCTGGCGAAGAACCGGTTCTACTATCCTGATTGGGGGGGGGGGATCATTGAGCCCAAACAGTCCCGAGCATCTCCGTTTTTGTTCTAGTCTTTTCTTTATTTGTCTGTGTCGTTCTCTAATTCACTACTACAGGGTACAATAGGAATGAGACAATATCAGGGCATCTACCCCGGGAGCCCACTGGGGATCATATCAGTCTATAATATTAAGGCTCTCTCGGGGATGGCGGCTATTGTATCCCACGGAGGCGGACGGCTAATACTGACAGCTTAGTTGGGTTTTTGTCAGCCTCTGTATGTTCATGGACACTACAACTGTTAAATTACTTTGCATTTGTAAGAATGGATACCAATAGTAGCAGTGCGACACTGCCTTTGTTTGTATGTTTATTCTTTAAATATTTGAAAACTTAATAAAAACAGTTTAGAAAGTCAATGGGGACGGATCAGTTTGCAATTGCACCATATTGTGTCAACGTCAAACGGATCCGTCCCCATTGACTTGCATTGTAATTCAGGACAGATCCGTTTGGCTCCGAACGGCCAGGCGGACACCAAAACAACTTTTTTTTCATGTCCGTGGATCCTCCAAAAATCAAGGAAGACCCACGGACGAAAAAACGGTCACGGATCACACACCAACGGAACCCCGTTTTGCGGACAGTGAAAAAATACTGTCGTGTGCATGAGGCCTTAATTGAACACCATATGTTACATGACAATAAACTACAACCAATTACAAAAGTATTTAGATCAAGGTGCTGGTTTGAAAATATACAATATTTTTTTAATGGGACAACTATAATTTAGGCAGGTCACGGCACATTCGTAGAATAATAATGGCAGTGTAACATCACTGAATTTCTACCAGGTGGCTTTGTTGGGGAAACTATCACAACCACCTCCACTCAGCAGCTGTATTTGGGAGCTTAGCATAGATCATGGCAATTCTTTTAATGCCCTTGGCAGATAGCTAAACTTTTAGGCATTTTATATGTGGTGACTAATGGTAGCCACACTAAGGTCCCCAAAAAGGAAGGTTTGTGGTTCACAGTGTTGCACCCTGTGCAGAGATTACTTACAATAAAATGCAGACAATCAAAGATCACTACCATCAATGACCACCAGGTAGCACTGCAGAAAACTCAATTCAAATAATCCTTTCAGGGTACACAGTCGTTGGTACATTATGCTGGGCTGTATATTCTAGGTACTGTAGACTACTTAATGAAAGCCTGCATTATCCTTAAGATTTTCAGCACAGGAATGTCAGAACTTATAGTGAAGATATGTCAATGATCAGTACAAGAACACACTGATCAAAGACTTTCACTTGTAACCTTTTCCTAATACACCAGGGGATTGTATTATGAAGTGATTTCCTAACATACAGGTGTAACAGGGGTAACACACACTCTTAACGCATTGCGTTATCTTGAAACAAAAGTCATTGAAAAGCAATTGCTTAATGCATTTAGTTTAGATAACACGTCTCATAAAGGATGTGTGTTAACCCTGCTACATCCATACGCACATATCACTCTGAAGGCAATATATGCAAATGGCTAAAGTAGTCATGGAGAATAGAGATAGAAAATAAGCACCTGTATTCTGTAATGACAGAGAGGAGAGTGTCCTGTGATATTTCTCAGTACATTATAACAGTACCCACCACCAAGGTCACAGAATAAAGTTTATATTAATGGCATTTGAATTCTTCAGCTGGCACAGAGGAGGGAAACACAAGGGAATTGAAATTGTCCGTGTACTGTGAAATAAGTTTTGATATGATAACGTGAAATATCAAAGGTTTTGATCGGTGGGGGTCCGAGTGCTGAGAACCCACTGATCGCTAGAATAAGAAAGAATATCTACTCCTATTACTCCGTATATCCTCTCCTATATCTCCTCCTATTACTCTATATAGTCTCTCCTATATCTTCTCCTATTACTCCATATAACCTCTCCTATATATCCTCCTATTACTCCATATAACCTCTCCTATATCTCCTCCTATTACTCCATATAACCTCTCCTATATCTCCTCCTATTACTTCATATAACCTCTCCTATATCTCCTCCTATTACTTCATATATCCTCTCCTATATCTTCTCCTATTACTCCATATAACCTCTCCTATATCTCCTATTACTTCATATAACCTCTCCTATATCTCCTCCTATTACTTCATATATCCTCTCCTATATCTTCTCCTATTACTCCATATAACCTCTCCTATATCTCCTCCTATTACTCCATATAACCTCTCCTATATCTCCTCCTATTATTCCATATAACCTCTCCTATATCTCCTCTTACTACTATATACAACCTCCCCTATATCTCTTCCTATTACTCCATATATCTCCTACTACTACTTTATATCACTTCTATATTTCTCCTTTTACTCAATATAATCTCTCCTATATTTACTTTTATTAATCCATATAGCCTCTCCTATATCTCATTCTGTTACTCCATATATCCTCTCCCTATATATCCTTCTGTTACTCCATATCCGTTCTTATATCTCCTCCTATTACTCCATTTATCCACTACCTATATATCCTTATATTACTCCATATAACTACTCCTATATTCTCTTATTACTTCATATATAATCTTCAATATCTCCTCCTATTAATCCATATAACTTCTTCCTATATCTTCTGCTGTTACTCCATACAAGCTCTACTTATATCTCATCCTCTTACTTCATATAACCGCTCCTATATATCCTATTACTCCATATATCCTCTCCTATATCTTCTCCTATTACTCCATATAACTTCTCAAATTTTTCCTCCTATTATTACTCCATATAACCTCTCCGTATATGTCCTCAAATTACTCCATATAACTTTTCTCTATATATTCTCCAATTACGCCACATACACTCTCCTATTAATCCATATAACTGCTCATTATACCTCCTCCTATTACTCCATATAACTTCTCCTATATCTCCTCCTATTACTCCATATATCCTCTCCTATTAATTCATAATACATCGCCCTATATCTCCTCCTATTACTCCATATAATTTATCTGTATCTTCTCCTATTGCTCCATGTACCATCTTCCTATATGCCACGCTATATGAATGGAAATACAGCATTGCAGAATACATGAGTATGCTGTATTTGACTTGGGAGCAGTAATAGAAAGTACATTTGTGCTTCTGATGGAATTTCTTTAGAAGCGGGAGCCTGTGGGGGAAAACTCGTGATGTTCTAATTTTTACAGAAACAATGTTAATACAAAACAGAAATTGAATCAGACTATTAAGCTGAACATAGAGGTCATAGAAAGTGTCACTTAAGTGCTCATCTCCTTCTTCTGTACTGCAGTGTGTAGACTCAGTACATAATAGAATGTAAGCTTTGCAGACAAGCCATGGTATATACAATATTCCTTCCCTTGATATCAGCTCATAGACTCTATATGTCGCTCTCTTCAGAAAGTGTAAGGGTTGTCAGCACAAATCTTCTGCATTATGACAAGATGGACACAAGGCTCCCTTTGCGTCAGCACTAAAACGGCATGGACTGGGCCCTCACCTTCCTGTTCACACATTGCCTACACAGAGAGAGAGCTATTTTGATTCCCATTATTCACAAGATTCATAAATATTTGCAAATTAAAAGATCAGTTAAGGCCTGCTTAATGAGGAACTAATTAGACTTTGGGTTATATCTAATGTGTTTGAACTTGTTCCATTAAAACTAGGGCACCATCAATCAGTGTCTGCAACTGATACTGCAGGGAAAGGAGTGATTGCATTCTGCATATACCAATACGTGATTTTTACATGAAATTATGTGAAAGTGTCGGTATATAGAATAGTATATGTCTAATGATACATTGCTTGTCGATTAATTACTTTTTTTCTGTGTGACACATTTAAGTGGCCTGATGCAGAGCTGACAGAGAGTGACACGTGAAATGCATGGACTTTTCATTGTGCTCTTTTTTCACAGTGTAGTAGTCTTAGAAGGTACACTGATGCAATCGGGTGCAAATTCTGGTGCCTGGGAGGACTCTGCACCGGACTGCAGAGGTGTGATGGCATGATAATTGTACCGTAATGTAATAACTGTAGACAGATTTATCTTACAATAGACCATGATATTTAGGGGGCATTCTAGTAAAGGTTCTGCTTCAAGGCCCAGCAGCCTCAAGCTTTTTTCCTTATGCAAAATGTAGGATCAAAACAAGATTTAAAAAAATAATATATATATATATTTATATATATATATTTATGATATATACAATATATATATATATATATATATATATTTTTGTTATATATAAATATATATATATAATGCTATATATATATATATATATATATATATAGACATACATATATTATTATTTTTTATATATATATATATATATATATATGATACATATACAAACATATCTTTATTAATAAAATCCTGCTGTGACGTCAGTCAATCTATCTCTCTATCTATCTCTACAGTATCAATATATCTATCTATCTAATGGTCTATCTATCTATCTATCTATCTCTGTGTGTGCCTCAATTAAACATCCACAAGTTTATCTGGTTCGCTGAACTGCTTCTAGTGTAATTTAGGTCCATCCATTAAAAGTAATCCGCTTCCGTGATTGACAAATTTATAAAAAGTACTTGTTCAATATGAGGCCTGTGCATGGTTACGGCATGCTACTGTACCACCACATCGACCACCTTGAGATATGGCTAAGAAGTGTTAAATTAGCCATAGAACGAGAAATATTATGAACGGCATGAGATAGAGAGCTGTATCGGATGAATATAATTCTAGAAATGATATCAGTCTTCAATGGAATATATATATATATATATATATATACATACATACACACACACACATATCAAAATATATATATATATATATATATATATATATATATATGTACAATTAAGCAGAAAAAAATCTTAAAAAAATAAAGTCATAACATTATGTTTATGGCCAATTTCTCTCATTGTTAGCTCTATAATGTATTTTAATTTATTTGACCTATTCAAATATATCCATAAAAAAAATCTTCCACATATTCTGTTCTAGAGGCAATAAAGAAAGATTAGCTTTAGAACTAAGTTGTTATTCCCATTTACATAGAAACTGTCATTATTTTCTCAAATCTCCCAATAAGTCTCTCCATCACTTCTAAGGGTCCCTGCTTTAATCTGATTGTAAGCCCTCGTTTTGTCCATTACATGCTGATTGTAAGCTTACTAATCTGAAGTCATTATCTTGGATTTCTGGAGTGGTGTAAAATACACGTATTCTTCATGAGGTATTGAGAATGATTGGAGATGGTCACACCCTATAATGTACATAATAAAAAGAAATTCCATTGTACTGGTGACCAAATGGCTTTTTTGTGTGCTGGTATTTCCTAATGCTACAGAGCCAATGTATGTTTATGGTATAAATGGAAATGCATTGGTGTATGTTGCAATATCTTATATAGGCTTCAAAGCATCTATCGCATTGATGTACATGAAAATTTAGACATTGAGAAGGTTCCCTTAAAGTATGTACAATACTTCTGGAAAGACGTTATATGAGGACTACACATTTGACATATCTATGTATTGTTAATTATTTGTAAAAACATTAATGTAAAACCATGGCAGAATGTCTTTAGGAAGGAGATTGTGAACTGATATCTTAATCGAGCTGATATGTTACATATTCAAGTGTATATTCTAAATATTACTTAGTACTGCTATGTGGAGTATAAGTGAAATTACACACACACACACACACACACACCAGTATATATATATATATATATATATATATATATATATATATATATAAAAGCAAAAACGGCTTGCTATTGGTAGGAATCTGCTCTTAATACAAAGATTGTATATGCATTATGGTCATACCATATGTTACATGCGTGATTCTAAAGTTATATTAATTAGGATATAAAAATTGTATATTCATTGCAATTCTTGTCGATACGATAATAGATCTGTTTGGCAAGAGGTGAATATAAGTTTGTGGTTAGATTTATGGCAGTTTATTAGCTCAGGACAAGGGTGATTAATAAAGCAAATGTTAATTCAGCTCGTTGAGATAAAACTTATTTTCTGGTTCTGAATATCACAGCCCATGTTATGAAACCTGGAAATGTGCGTCTCTGTTACAAAATAGAGCAGGAAGGGTATACTTTGTGGATGAGTAGTCAATTGGAGGGTGAAAGTGAAAAGGAAGGAAAACATGTTAATAATAAGGGTGTGGGGAGTGGACAATGAGAAGTCAGCTTGTGGTATGAGAAAATTCCTAGAGTTAGGAGATAATTAACAGTCATCAAATCATTCATTAAAAAGCAAATCAGCTGAAATACTGCATCGAGAGAAATGGGATACAATGAAACTAAGCAACTTACAAAATAAAAAGTAAAAACATAAACAAAGTTTAAAAAAGAAAACCGTGATGGCAAATATTAGTAAAAAAGAAAAGTTCTCTCTACAACATAGTAGCAAAAGTAAATGACCAATGTGACGGAGTCAGCAATGTATAAAGCAGGTAAAGCTAGACTGTCAACTACAAATAAGAAACAAAGATGAAAGGAACAAATAAGGTAGTCCGAAACAGAATGAGCTGTGCAAAAAGAATAAAAACTGAACTGTGAACTGAAAGGAAATATGAGAAAAATCCACCTAGGAAAAACATTGTGAATACGGATATACAGGTTAAAATTAAGAAACAAAAACATAAAAGTAGGCAAGAAAGAGTTAACAGGTGATTCAATGTAGGTGTTAATACAAAGCAAATATGAAAATAGGAGAGGACAGGGACCGTGAGATAAAAGGAAATGTGGTAAAATAAATTAATAAAAACTTAATTACGTATATAAAATAGCTTATATAAATGTAAAAAAAAGTGAAAAAATAATCAGGAAAAATATAGATAGATAGATCGATAGATAGATAGAAAGATAGAAAAATACTAAGTTTATATGTCTTTACATAAGCGGAAAAAAAGTAAAACTTCTGTGATGAAAAAAATGAATTGGAAATAAGTGAATACATTAAATAAGAAAGTGACTACCTGTAAAATCTGGGGGGAAAAATACATAAAAAAGTCAAAACTCAAAGTATGCAGACCTGGACCAAAATGTATCAAAATTTAAAAAATAAACAAATAAGCATAAAATGAAAGAAGAAGAGAGGAAAAAAGTCACTGCCGTTATGTACAGCTACAACCTCCAGTGCAGAATGGGTTAAAATGTTGAGTGTGGTATAGTAGGAAGAGAGCGCGTACTAAGGAAAATGAAAAAAATCTGGGAATACAGGAGAGGGAGATTTACTCTGAAAAGCAACGTCTTTAAAATGTGTGACTTGGCTGAGATATACTGGGCAGTGCCAGCAAAACCGCAGAGAACGAGTGAGGGAGACAGGAGTGGCAGAGAGAAGGAGGAAAAAGGAAAGAGATATACTTTATATAACATATCACTACTAATACAGGGTGTTTTTCATTTACTTTCAGAAGGGAAGGAGTAAGCAATTTAACGATTTCCGAGCTTAGGTATTTTGTGCAAACTAAAGAAGCTAGAAAGTATATATGTGGACAGCAAACATGCATCTATTTCATCTCTACCCCCCCCCCCCCCCCCCCCCCACACACACACACTATCCTCAGCCATAAGCAACGGTTTTACTTCTTATGCCAAAACCTGCATGGCAAAATAAATCAAAAACAAAAATGAAACCAAAATAAATACTAAAAAAGATAAGAAGCCAGAACGAAGCAGACAGTAACTCTGTGTCTCGTCAATTTAAAGAAAATAAAACGTTGAACTTTCGTGTATGCTTTTTTTTTTAAAGTTGTCTGTTTTGGCAAAACCTTTTTCTGCCTTCAATATTTTTTTTCACGCTCTCTCTCTCTCTAGCTCTACACTTCCCTCCTCCCTTCCCTCTTTCTCTCTCTCCCCTCCCTTTTTCTCTGCTATTGGCTAGCTTCTTCAGTTCACATTGCCAAAAAGGTGGGTCCGTTCGAATCAGTCTCTTTCTCTCTCTTTTTTTTTTTCCTCTCTCTTTTCCCTGGCATCGATGCTGGCCACCAATTCAGCACGGAGAGTGAAAGCAGGAGAGAGGGGGAACGAAAGAGAGGGAGAGAAAGAGAGAGTTTAAACAGGAAGGAAAAAAACTGCTTTCTCTTTTTTTACTCGAAACAGCCTTTTGAAAAAAAAAACAAAACATTTTTTTTCCGTTAGACCTTTTTCCCCTCCTCTTTTGCTATCTTCTAATTTTATATCGATCTTCAGTATTTCTAATGCATACCAAGATATTTTCCTTTGTTTTATATTCCAAACACCATCCTTTTTTCCAGATGACTTTCTAGTTGTCTCTGTTGCTTTCTGTTCACCGGGAATTTTCATGTTCATTTTTCTGTTTTAGGCCAAGAACTTGGTGTGCTTGGGAAACAGTATTTTTTAGAATAAGGAATTTTTATATCTAAATATATTTCATAGATAAAAAATTTCACATTTTGGCCCGAATTTTACGATCCAATTCACTTTTTCCGTTTCATTATTCATATTTTTGCAATTACTTATCCACCCTACTTTCTGCTTCTCTCTCATTCATATACTGATGAGCTTGGAAATTGGATGGTTTTAAATTTCTACAGAAGTTCGATATGACACCAAGACATGGTAACAATTTCCCCTTTAAGTCTTATTCCCATAATGTTGATAAAGCAGATATATTGTCACATTCATGTTTTTTTTTCATCTTCACTGAGTAAGAAAAATGCTAATATTTTTCCATATTCATAAAAAATATAAATGTTAAAAAAATGAATAATTACTGGTTTGTAAAAATTTTATGTTTTTCATTCACTAACAATCATGTTTGAGTCTTCAAGAAAAGTCTTGGCTTGCTCCCCTTTTTCTAAATCTATGCATTTACTTTTCCAGGATGAATTTCACCCTTTCATCGAAGCTCTTCTTCCCCATGTGCGAGCATTCTCATACACATGGTTCAATCTCCAAGCAAGAAAGCGCAAATACTTTAAGAAGCATGAGAAGCGGATGTCAAAGGACGAAGAGAGGGCGGTGAAGGACGAATTATTGGGGGAGAAGCCTGAGATCAAGCAGAAGTGGGCGTCACGGCTCTTGGCCAAGCTGAGGAAAGACATCCGGCCTGAGTTCCGAGAGGACTTTGTCCTGACCATCACCGGGAAGAAGCCTCCGTGTTGTGTCCTCTCTAACCCAGATCAGAAGGGCAAAATTCGGAGGATTGACTGCCTTCGCCAGGCAGATAAGGTGTGGAGGTTGGACCTGGTGATGGTCATCCTGTTTAAGGGGATTCCGCTGGAGAGCACAGATGGGGAACGTCTCTATAAGTCACCCCAGTGCTCCAACCCAGGGCTGTGCGTTCAGCCACATCACATTGGAGTTTCCATCAAAGAACTGGACCTCTACCTGGCCTTCTTCGTCCACACGCCTGGTAAGTCTTGCAGTCATTATTCCTATTTCACACATACATCTTATGCAACCTAATGTTCTTATAAGACCATTATCAGGTCAAATGATAATGCCAAATTGACAGTGTTCCACATCAGATTCCTCTGCATTGGAAACAGGATAAACCTGACCAAAATTGTTATAAAATGGACCTCTGCAATAATATTTTATTGCATTTTCACACTACAATTCAATGCTGTCATCGCCTCAATAATATATAGGCCCTGAAAACACAGGGGCCTAGCGCAACATTTAAGGATCATTATGTATACCCACTTAGAAGACTTACAGGCCTCAACTTTACTTTGCAATATGAAGTCTTCACTGTACGCTGGATTTCAGTGAGACATTTAAAAAAGGAGTTCTCCAACAAGACACAATTTATCAGCTGAGTATATTTAGCTATGTTTTATGAATCTTAGGTACTTATCATTACATTTAAAAGCATCCACATATAATATAGAGCTGTACTGTATTAAAATGTATTTAGGGTACTTTCACACTAGCGTTTTTCTTTTCCGGTATTGAGTTTCGTCCTAGGGGCTCAATACCGGAACAAAAACTGATCAGTTTTATCCTAATGCATTCTGAATGGAGAGCAATCCGTTCAGGATGCATCAGGATGTCTTCAGTTAAGTCACTGTACGGTTTTTGCCGGAGAAAATACCGCAGCATGCTGGAGTATTTTTCTCTGTCCAAAATTCCGGAACACTTGTCGGAATGCCGGATCCGGCATTATTTTCCATTGAAATACGTTAATGCCGGATCCAGCCCTAAGTTTTACGGAAAAACGAATCCGGTTTTGCAGTCTGTGCATGCGCAGACCTTTAAAAATTTGAAAAAGATAAATACCGGATCCGTTTTTCTGGATGACAACCGGAGAGACGGATCCGGTATTGCAATACATTTGTGAGACAGATCCACATTCGGATCCGTCTACAAATGGTACCCATTTGCATACAGATTGCCGGATCCGTCCGGCAGTTCCGGTCGACGGAACTGCCTGCCGGAATCCAGCGACGCTAGTGTGAAAGTACCCTTACTTATGCCTTAAAAAAGTGTATAATACTGAATGCAACTCAGAAATACCAAATACTTAAAGCAGCGTACAAATACAGCAGAACACTGTATTAACATGAGCAAAGACAGGTGTTTTATTGTCTACTCATCACCTCTTTATATATATATATATATATATATATATATATACATATACACACAAACAGAAATGTGTATCTTCTACATACAAATCAGATATTTTTTCTTATGTTATAACCTATGCCCCATTCTTTTTTTAGGATAAACAACATAATAAATTGCTTACCATCCTGTACCTAACTTTTCCATAAAATTTTTATTGTATTTCTTATCTTTATGGTAGTGACGAAACATATTTTATCCAGACTAGTTTACTTATGTGATATCAGGTTAACCATAAATTCCAACGTTGTTGTTTAATTTTTTTCATTTAACATTTTTAGATTTCTATAGTGACTTCACTGGTTACAGTTAAATCGAGCTGGCTGATGTGCACATACTATTCAAAATGAGCAGAAAGAAAGCAGTAAAAAAATGAATCAAATAGCAGTCAATATATACTGAAGAGGTGAAAAGGAAAGATATATAGGCTAAAGGAAAGATAAAAATGTTAGGATGTTGAGGTGTAAGGACAACGTGGTCCACTCTGGTATCAGAACTTCCCATCACGTAAAGTAACTGGAGGATTCATGTGACTTGGGTCATGGAGAAAAACTCTAAATATTATATGTGACACCTTGATGTCAGTCCTATTGCATCTTGTTATTTACGACGGAAAAGTGATTCTCTGCACAGGTACAAAAGTTCTGCACCACTGCAAAAACTCAAATACTTGTGGAAGCGCCATGTCCGCTAACCCATAAAATATTCTCTGTGTATTTATTTATGCAGAAATCATCTGCCTATGAGTGCCTCTACAAGAATGTGCACTTCCAACAGTACCGCCATCTTGTATGACAACCCCAGGGAAAAAACACCAGCTTAATGTAAAGAGTACATAACTTTAGATTTCCCTACTTTTTTACATCCAGAGACCACCATCTGCACCATTGGGAAATATAAGAAAAAAATGTCATATAATGACTTCTGGAAAGCAATTATATAAAAGGTGCATTTTAGTTTCAGAAAGAGGATACGCATAATGGCAAAAAAATCATTTAGTGGTTAGAAATGTTAGTAGGTCAAAGCCCATGCAGAGGAGGACCTCACCTGTGACCTACTACATGTGTCTTGCCATTTGCAACTCTCTATTGTTGTCCTGATTTAGCGTTTGCCACCATGTACAGGACTGTATAATATTTATGACCTCATCAACATCGATGATATCATTATATCATTATTATCCTTTTATAGGATCAAACTGCTACGTTCCGTAATGTATATCCACAACCATTAGAAGATTCGTCAAACTGGTTTCTACCTTAGAGCATTTCCTTTACTTGACTTTTTAGTTTCACATCTGAAGATCTAGGGGTTATTTCGTCACATAGATGTAGGAATTAAGATGTGACTATAATAATATTATAAAATAAATATATCCGTCAGGCATTCCCAAAACTATGCCAGTAGGCTGGTTGTTCTTACAGTAAAATAAAATGTAAAAAAATCTGGGAATCGCTGGACAGATAACAATGGCGGACACAGTTATTTTATACAGGGTCCAGCCAATGAGGGATCTGTGCAATAACATCATATAAACTACTAACTGCAGACATATAAAAATACTTATGGCCTACAGGCAGTTTTTACTATTATGGATTGCCTTCTGCACTGCTGAATTTTGGAAAAATTTCACTGTGTTTTGTGAAGCAGACTATGATAGGAGGGTGAGAATTCAGGATACATAACCTGCTCTTGTGTCTGTTGCCATATGCTGGATATAGCAAAAAACCGTAGCAAACTCCTGCCTGTGTCACCCTGTGGTGGGAGGAGCAGACTCCACATCATAAAGCCCCTCCCTCCTGTCTATGTCACCCTGTGATGGGAGGAGCAGACTCCATGTCACATAGCTCCTCCCCCCTGTCTGTGTCACCCTGTGATGGGAGGAGCAGACTCCACATCACATAGCTCCTCCTTCCTGTCTGTGTCACCCTACGGTAGGAGGAGCAGACTCCATGTCACATAGCTGCTTTCTCCGGTCTGTATAACCCTGTGATGGGAGGAGCAGACTCCACATCATATAGCTCCTCCCTCCTGTCTGTGTCACCCTGTGGTGGAAGGAGCAGACTGCATGTCACATAGCTCCTCCCTATGTCACCCTGTGATGGAAGGAGCAGACTCCACATCATATAGCTCCTCCCTCCTGTCTGTTTCACCCTGTGATGGGAAGAGCAGACTCCATGTCATATAGCTCCTCCCTCCTGTCTGTATCACCCTGTGGTGGGAGGAGCAGACTGCATGTCACATAGCTCCTCCCTATGTCACCCTGTGATGGGAGGAGCAGACTCCATGTCACATAGCCCCTCCCTCCTGTCTGTCACCCTGTGGTGGGAGGAGCAGACTCCATGTCATATAGCTCCTCCCTCCTCTGTCACCCTGTGATGGGAGGAGCAGACTCCATGTCACATAGCTCCTCCCCCCTGTCTGTGTCACCCTGTGATGGGAGGAGCAGACTCCACATCACATAGCTCCTCCTTCCTGTCTGTGTCACCCTACGGTAGGAGGAGCAGACTCCATGTCACATAGCTGCTTCCTCCGGTCTGTGTCACCCTGTGATGGGAGGAGCAGACTCCACATCATATAGCTCCTCCCTCCTGTCTGTGTCACCCTGTGTTGGAAGGAGCAGACTGCATGTCACATAGCTCCTCCCTATGTCACCCTGTGATGGAAGGAGCAGACTATACATCATATAGCTCCTCCCTCCTGTCTGTTTCACCCTGTGATGGGAAGAGCAGACTCCATGTCACATAGCTCCTCCTCCTGTCTGTTTCACCCTGTGATGGGAAGAGCAGACTCATGTCATATAGCTCCTCCCTCCTGTCTGTGTCACCCTGTGATGAGAGGAGCAGACTCCACGTCACATAGCTCCTTCCTCCCATTTGTCTCACCTTGAGGTAGGAGGGTCTGACTCTATATTTATTACATAGCCCCATCTTTTTTATGCTAACCCCTGCTGGAAAGGACAAACACTGGGATGAGAGAAACCATAAATCATGTAAAACTTCAGCTTGTCCAGCTTCATGTAGATGGGAAGTTGTCACATTAATACCATCTGTATTCTGTCTACTAAGTTTCTTATCTCCAAATAGAAAATTAATTACTGACATAAACATGAGCAGCTGAACATGATAGGTCAGAAATCCTCACCTGAAAAATTCTCAAGTTCTTACAAGCAGATTTAACCCATCAGTGACAGAAATCCAAAACAACATAGAAAAATAATGAAATCATTTATTAAAGGAGTTGGCTACTTTATATATTATGGGTAAAGGGGGTATATGTCATTTACTAATATACAGTGTACTGAATTTTGCACTGTTGTATTACATTTGAGGTGCTGTCCTTCGGTCATCTAGGCCTTCTCCTAAGGGCTCATTCAGACGGCCGTATGCTGTCCGCAAAAATGCAGATCCGTTTTTTGCGGATTAGATACTGTCCCATTCACTTATATGGGCCCTTTTCTTCCATTGCACTGCTCAGCAAAATAAAATGAAACATGTCCTATACTTGAAATTCAGGACATGGCCCTATTGAAGTCTATGGATCAGCAAAAAAAACTGAATCTCCCATTGTACCACACTGCGCTAGTTTCCAGCTGCACAAATGCAGATGAAAGTGCTGGTCAAAGCTTTCACCTGCCGCAGACAGAAACTGAAGCAGGTACAATGTGGTACAATAAGGGAATGACATGACCCTCTAGTAGCAGTCATTTTTTGGAACCTTACCCCCTGAGCGAAGGGGACCTCAAAATTGTGACTTTGGGGTTTCATAAGCTGTAAGCCATAATCATCCAAATTATAACAAATAAAGGATTGAAATATCTCGCTTTGCATGTAATGAGTCTCATATGTAAGTTTCACCTTTTAAGTCGCATTACTGAAATAAATGAACTTTGCACAATATTCTAATTTTTTGAGTTTCACCTGTGTGTGTGTGTGTGTGTGTGTATATATAAATATATATATATATATATATACACATACATACATACACCAGTCACTTTAAGCACAAGATCAAATAATATTATAATATTATGACTGTGGAACATACAAGTCACATTATGTGACCTTCACTAGGACTAACCTTCGATTCCCATGTATTTATTAAATGATAATTACTTTACAGTCATTAGAAGTTACATACAGTATTTTTATGGTTATAGATCTGCTAGAATCTTAGGTACAAGTACTAAATGTCTTTTCTCATGTATTAATGAATACACAGAATTTTATTGCTGGTATAATTTCCTTCCCTTCATGAATAGTGTTCACAAGCCAATACATGCCACCACATTACAGCCGACAATGGAGAATTGCAACTACACTCCAGAATATTTTGCCAATTACACAGTTCGCTTGTTTACACTGATCCAACAGAAAACCAACATTTTTAATAGGTCAGGAAATTTGAAAGGAAACACTGAACATCCAACTAGGCTAAAAAACACTCTTGTGTGATCTGGCCTTTAAATTGTATTGCCACATTTTACACTTATCTTACTAAATGGACTGGAAATGCTTGGTAAGGTTTAGACATCTATTGTAGATGCAAGATCGTCAGAAAAGAAATAATTCAAGATTATATACAACATTTTGGTATTAAAAAAATATACAGTCTGGCTTAAAATCAGGATTAAAACATTCTACTTGATGTCTTGGTCTTAGAGTCAGCATTTTCCGATGCCCAAGACTCCAACCAAACACATGGGTTTTACCAGATTAAAGGTCACTGATGTAACTTTAAAGGGGTTGTTCGCCTCTGGCCATCTCTCGGACAGACCCCCAGCATGGTTGGACATGCGGAAGTAATCATGCTTTCCAGATCCTTGTCGCTGGGTTCCAGCTACTTTAGTCCCCCCAGGTTGGAGCAGCAAACAGCTTTTGCCGTGTCCACATTCAGGTTGATGTGGGTCACGTGACTCAGAAACATGCAGCATGGAAGAAACGTCATTAATAAAGGCAGTCGTTGGATGAGGTGGCCACATGACCCATGTCAAACCAGATGTGGACTTGCAGAGAACTGAGAGCAGCACCGGGGAGAAGCGGGAACCCAGCGACGGGGATCAGGTAAGAATTGTCCCTTGTGCAGCTCCAGCCATGCTGGGGGTGTCTGTATTAGAGACCCCCCAGGGTTGAACAATCCCTTTAAACATCAATTTTGGTCTCAGAATTGACACTCTACAGTTGTCTTATCTTCCTAGCATTTGGAATAGCATTTTATATCCAGTGGTAGCTGGTGCTGGGATCTGTGTCTAAGATACTGCTTCTGACACCTACAAGGACATATCAGGTTGTCTTCTGGGACTGCACAACGTTCTGTACATTTAAAAATTGAGCCTCTGCACTTTTTTCCCCCAACAGTGGTCTTATCCATACTCATGGTTGTCTCACTATGTGGTAGGTGGGACGGTCTCTCAATGTTATACTGTAGATAAATTTCTGTTACACTTGGTCTCTCACTGCCATGTCGTTGTGTCCCTTTGGTTTTGCTGGGAACCCCTGGCAATGAAGGAGTGACTCTTCTCCTCCCTCTTATTTTTATGTTCTCTGTTCCAACTTTTCTCTTGCCAAATAAACAGGGGAGCAGCTGAATTTCCTCTCACGGAGACATCTGTGATCGAACAGACGTTGGGGACAGAGTATGGGGACTCTGGCAATCCTTTCTTCCTGAGGTGGGGGGGAGGACAGTGCAAAGGAGAGACCCTGAAGGTGTCAGTCAAAAGAGACATAGCCCTATAAAGAGTGCCTTTGGCTTCAATGTATCCCATTCAAAATAAATTCCATTACACAGTTTATTTCATCTATTCAATTCCCAAGCTCCATTAACAGCTGGTCGTCCCCACCTACCACAAAAAGCCAATCAGTGACTACTTTAAACAAGACTTTCCTGCTAAGCAAATATTAAATATTACTATACAAATGAAATGAGTGAATGAATAGCAAAAGCAGTTTATATGTAAATGAGATGCACAAAGGTTTCTGAAAATTGCATCTACAAACTAAAAGTGTTTTTTAGCAATTACTTTTATTTTTAAATTCAACCTTTAAAAATCATGTCATATCACCCATCATACATATATCATTGCTATACTTTACTTTTTATAGTTTACAATATACTCAGAATGTGAATAATAAGATAAACAAGAGTCAGGTTACTATTAAAAGGTGGTATCAATGCAAGAGTTTAGGACCAAAGTAACTATACTAAATTACTACAGGGATTAAAAAATGATCATGAACCAGGTTACTGTAATAAGATGATCAGGAGCCGGGGTTACTGTAATAAGATATTACAGGGGTAATAAGAGGATCAGGAGCGGGGTTACTGTAATAAGATGTTACAGGGGTAATAAGAGGATCAGGAGCCGGGTTACTGTAATAAGATGTCACAGGGTAATAAGAGGATCAGGAGTCGGGTTACTGTAATAAGATGTTACAGGGGTAATAAGAGGATCAGGAGTCGGGTTACTGTAATAAGATGTTACAGGGGTAATAAGAGGATCAGGAGCCGGGTTACTGTAATAAGATGTCACAGGGTAATAAGAGGATCAGGAGTCGGGTTACTGTAATAAGATGTTACAGGGGTAATAAGAGGATCAGGAGCCGGGTTACTGTAATAAGATGTTACAGGGTAATAAGAGGATCAGGAGTCGGGATACTGTAATAAGATGTTACAGGGGTAATAAGAGGATCAGGAGCCGGGTTACTGTAATAAGATGTTACAGGGTAATAAGAGGATCAGGAGCCGGGATACTGTAATAAGATGTTACAGGGTAATAAGAGGATCAGGATCCGGGTTACTGTAATAAGATGTTATAGGGGTAATAAGAGGATCAGTAGCCAGGTTACTGTAATAAAATGTTACAGGGTAATAAGAGGATCAGGAGCCAGGTTACTGTAATAAGATGTTACAGGGGTAATAAGAGGATCAGGAGCCGGGTTACTGTAATAAAATGTTACAGGGTAATAAGAGGATCAGGAGCCGGGTTACTGTAATAAGATGTTACAGGGTAATAAGAGGATTAGGAGCAGGGTTACTGTAATAGGGTGATACAGGGGTAATAAGAGGATCAGGAGCCGGGTTACTGTAATAAGATATTACAGGGTAATAAGAGGATCAGGAGCCGGGTTACTGTAATAAAATGTTACAGGGTAATAAGAGGATCAGGAGCCGGGTTACTGTAATAAGATGTTACAGGGTAATAAGAGGATCAGGAGCCAGGTTACTGTAATACGATGTTACAGGGTAATAAGAGGATCAGGAGCCAGGTTACTGTAATAATGTGCTAAAGGGCAATATGAGGCCTAGAAATACAGTAACTATACTAAATCTGCCACAATCTTATATAGGGGTCAGGATATGGGTTACTCATATGACAGTAAAGGGTTAATTAGACCTTCAGAAGCTTTAGAAGATACCATAGTGGTTATAAAAACTGAATACCATGTTCCAGCAAGTCAGAGGTTCAGTTGAGGACAGTAACATGCACCTGTAGGTGACATTTGTCTCTGCTTTGTCCTCTAGTTAGTTTACCCTGTGCGTGTTTGCTCTGGCAGAGGGGAGGTATTCCGAGGTGTACAGAAATATACAGAGGAGGGCAGAGCTGCTCTTACACAGTGGAGCATTGTGCGCCTGTACTTGTGTTTATTCACAAATTAACCCTTTCCGTACTGTTCTTTTGACACTTTTTTTTTTTTTTACTTGAGTTTTCTCCCTAAGCTTTCAGTCTCGTTTTCCAGCAGATTTACTTTAACAGTCTCCATTCTGTATTTCCTTTTTATTATGTACTTTATTTTATGGGGGTGAACAGGGGCGGATTGGCCATAGACCTTAAAGGGACATTTCCCGATATTCCGATGCCCAGAGGGCTGCCCAAGCCCCCATCTCTGCCACTGGATGGGTACATAATAAGCTATCAAGTACTGATGTACCCGGCCAGCGAAAAATTCAATTCAATGTTTCATACATTTTTAACCAATTCCACAATAATGTGCAGTTGGAAGAAGAATTAAGTTGGCCATACACTTTAGATTAATGTCAGCCAGCTCCACCATTTTCAGTCGGACCAGCAAACCATCTAATGTATAATGAGTACGCATGTATATTTTATGCTCTTGGGGGAGATAGGTTTTAAACACTCGATGGTCTATGGCCAGCTTAAGGGGTTGTGCAGCCTGTTTATATTGACAACATATCCTCAGGACAGGTCATCAATATCTGATCTGATGGAGCGCCGGCACGCCTGCCTATCAGCTGTTTGAAGAGGAGGCAATGTTCCATGAGAGCGCTACTTCCTCTTCAAGATTACACTGCGCACCGTCTCCCTTGTAGAGGTTACACAGTGTAACCATTTAAGTGAATGGAGCGAGTACTTGTAAATACACTGCACTTCCGAGACAACGGGCAGTGTAACGAAGAGGAAGCATCGCTGACATGGAGCACCATCTCTTCTTTAAACAGCTAATCAGTGGGGGTGCCGGATGTCCTGAGGATAGGTCATTAATACAAACAGGCTGCACAACTCTTTTAAGTTCTTAAGTTTCTTTTTCTTTGGAATATACTTCTGGTTTCGGCTCAAAATTATTGCACCAAAAATTAAAGTTTTTCCAAAAAAGACCTAAATATAGTAGATTGTTAAGAATATAGTATCTTAATCTAAATATTGCTAGTATCACTTTCCAATATTATAGACATTAATATAAGGACTACCTGACCATGTACAGTCATTTTGAGATATTTATTTTACGTGGGCCTGACAACAGATTTGCCAAATGGAATTTTTCAACCACCAAGTTTGATCGAGAATTATGTGAGTCCATGTCAGTGTGGTCACCTAGTGACCGAACAATGGCTGAGGTTATACTGCATCTGTTGCTTAGACTACATTTTTATAAAATCTCAAGCAACAAGTGATCTTCCAATATGGGGAAAGAGGCATTACCATATTTGCAGCTGTTTGGTCATTGGTGCAAAGAAATACAATCATAAGCAGCAAGAGTAGTAAAGAGAATGAAAAAAACTATTTGCTTTGCAATAGCTCAGTGAAAGTCTTTTAAATGACATTCATATCCCAACCTTGTATTTCTATTGTTATCCTGTTATTCTCAGCACATTTAACAATGCGTTATTCTTTGTGGGAAGGCTCTGAAGGCAGCTGCACAAGGCGGGAAGCACTTGGCTCAAGGTTGTAAAATAAGTGTTCGGAAGCGGCAGGGACAGAAATACAACGTGAGAATGTTTCCTCTGATACATCAGCTACATAATTGTCCAGAATTTCAGCTTAACTCACTTTGGTTTCATATACATGGTTACTCTGCATTCCACCATACAATCCCCTAAAAGCAATATTTGGAAAGGAGACTAGCTCCGTAATATGACTTCTGATGGGTGATGTCACATAGGGTCCATTAGAAGGCCATGAGTGCTGTCACATTGGAGACTAGTCATTGGGAGACCACTCACAATGGGAAATAAGTCATTGGGATGGGTGATGCAATGTAGAGTCCCTTAGAAGGCTATGGGTGCTATATTACTATTCACGTTGGGGACCAGCCTTTGGGAGACCAGTCACAGGGATGAGTGATGCCACAGAGTTTTATAGAAGGATAGGGGTGCTGTATTAATAGTCACATTGGAAACCAGTCATTGGGATGAGTGATGCCACATAGACTCCCATAAAGGGCTATGGGTGCTATATTAATAGTCACATTGGATACCAGTCACTTGGATGAGAGATGCCACGCAGAGTCTTGAAGAAGGCTATGGGCGCTTTATTAACAGGCACGTTGGAGAACAGTCATTGGGAAACTAGTCTTTCCTATACTAACGACAGAAGATCATTACAGTAGGGCTCGTCTGATGGAGCAGATATTTATGAGGACGGATTAATTTCAATTAAGGTAGTAGCAATTAAAAATTATTTGTGCAAGTCATTTGCATACAGTGATTATGATGAAAAACCTCACCCCAATAATAGGATGGTAACCTAAAACAAAATTAGGCTATTTTTGTTTCACGCTAGGCCGACAAAGTTGACAAACTTTGACACAACTCTTTTGTAAAGTAAATCTGCATCACTGCTTAGTCTTGGAACACTGGGGAGTCTTTGTCTTCGAGTACTTCTAGTTTTACACTGAACAAAAATATAAACGCAACACTTTTGGTTTTGCTCCCATTTTGCATGAGCTGAACTCTAAGATCTGAAACATTTTCTACATACACAAAAGACCCATTAGTCTCAAAGATTGTTCACAAATCTGTCTAAATCTGTGTTAGTGATCACTTCTCCTTTGCCGAGATAATCCATCCCACCTCACAGGTGTGGCAAGGTTCTGATTAGACAGCATGAATTTTGCCAGGTGTGCCTTAGACTTCCCACAATAAAAGGCCACTCTGAAATGTGCAGCTTGATCCCACAGCACAATGCCACAGATGTTGCGACATTTGAGGGAGCGTGCAATTGGCATGCTGACTGTAGGAATGTCTACCAGAGCTGTTGCCCGTGCAACGAGTGTTCATTTCTCTACCATAAGCCGTCTCCAAAGGTGTTTCAGAGAATTTGGCAGTACATCCAACCAGCCTCACAACCGCAGACCACGTGTAACCACACCAGCCCAGGACCTCCACATCCAGCATGTTCACCTCCATTATCGTCTGAGACCAGCCACCTGGACAGCTGCAGCAACAATCGGTTTGCATAACCAAAGAATTTCTGCACAAATTGTCAGAAACCGTCTCAGGGAAGCTCCTCTACCTCGTCGTCCTCATCTGTGTCTGGACCTGACTGCAGTTTGTTGTCGTAATCGATTTAAGTTGGAAAATGCTCACATTCGATAGCGTCTGGCACATTGGAGAGGTGTTCTGTTCACGGATGAGTCCGGATTTTCACCGTTCAGGGCAGATGGCAGACAGCGTGTGTGGCATCATGTGGGTGAGCGGTTTGCTGATGTCAACGTTGTGGATCGAGTGGCCCATGGTGGCGGTGGGGTTATGGTATAGGCAGTCGTATGTTATGGACAACGAAGACAGATGCATTTTTATTGATGGCATTGTAAATGCACAGAGATACCGTGACGAGATCCTGAGGCCCATTGTTGTACCATTCATCCACAACCATCACCTCATGTTGCAACATGATAATGCACGGCTCCATATTGCAAGGATCTGTACACAATTCCTGGAAGCTGAAAACATCCCAGTTCTTGCATGGCCAGCATACTCACCGGACATGTCACCCATTGAGCATGTTTGGGATGCTCTGGATCGGCGTATATGACAGCATGTTCCAGTTCCTGCCAATATTCTTCAACTTCGCACAGCTATTAAAGAGGAGTGGATCACATTCTACAGGCCACAATCAACAACCTGATCAACTCTATGCGACAGAAATGTGTTGCACTGCATGAGGCAAATGGTGGCCACACCAGATACTGACTGGTTTTCTGATCCCCCTCCCCAGTAAGGCAAAACTGTGCACAGTTCAGAGTGGCCTTTTATTGTGGACACTCTAAGGCACACCTGTGCAATATTCATGCTGTCTAATCAGCACCTTGATATGCCACACCTGTGAGGTGGGATGGATTATCTTGGCAAAGGAGAAGTGCTCACTAACACAGATTTAGACAGATCTGTGAACAATATTTGAGAGTTATGGGTCCTTTGTGTATGTAAAAAATGTTTCAAATTTTTTAGTTCAGCTCATGCAAAATGAGAGCAAAACAGGAAGTGTTGCGTTTATATTTTTGTTCAGTGTACAGTATATAGGAAAAAGGGTGCAGGGACTCTGACATCAGATATGCCTACAATTTTTGTGATATAATATCCAAGAGTTCCTTTCCCACATATAACGCTTTTCAATGCTAGACTAGCCTTTGAAAGCTAGTACTTGAGAAAAAAAAAACGCTTGTCTAGAATTGTAATGCTTTGTACTTGCTAAATAAAAGAGTTTTATTTTTTTGTATATCATGAGAATTGTCAGTGTGTCTTCTGTAAGGAGAGCACTCTTTTAAAGTCTCGGTCCCCACTCAAGTACAAAATAGAGAAGCATTTCTGTTACAATGGTTTCCAAAGAGTCACATTAACGCTGTTATATTGCTATATTATGTTATTTCACTCTAAGAACTGCTCATTTCACACTCACTCACTGTAACTCTAAAAGAATACAAAAATTGAGATAGCATCAAAAAGGCTTTTTTCATTGAAAATCTACATAATTTTTTTTAGCCTTTTTGTAAATACTTTGATTTACTTTTCTTGTACTTAACTAGAATTACAGGATCCTCCATTCATCTGCTGGTTTCCTGCTACCAGAAGACAGTACATTATGGAATCTTTGATGATAGGGTACTTTCACACAAGTTTTCTGGTATTGAGTTCCGTCATAGGGGCTCAATACCGGGGAAAAAAACGCTTCAGTTTTGTCCCCATTCATCGTCAATCGGGACAAAACTGAACTGAACCGAATGGAATGCTTCAAAATGCATTCTGTTCCGTTTAGTTGCGTTTCTAGACCGGAAAGCAAACCGCAACATGCGAGCAAAACGGTTACGTCATGACCCCAATGCAAGTCAATGGGGATGGATCCGTTTTCTCTGGCACAATCTGCCACAATAGAAAACGGATCCGTCCCTCATTGACTTTCAAAGGAGTTAATGACGGATCTGTTTTGGCAATGTTAAAAATATGTTAAAGATAATACAACCAGATCCGTTCATAATGGATGCAGATGGTTGTATTATAAGTAATGGAAGCATTTTTGCTGGACCCTGCCGCATCCAGCAAAAACGCTAGTGTGAAAGTAGCCTTCCGCAGTCACATGACTGACAGCAGGATCAGATAAATGGCTGTTTCTAAGGGCAACCAAGACAACATTGAAAGCAGTTATGTATATATATATATATATATATATATATATATATATATATATAAAGTAACTCTAAATCAGTGTAAACACTATACAGTTCCTTGTAAAAGTATTCACACACACACCCCCCCCCCTTGACTTTTTTTCGTGTTTTGGTGCCTCACAACCTGGAATTAACATGGATTGTTTGAGGATTTGCATCATTTAATTTACAGAACAAGCCGACAACTTTGAAGATGTTTTTTTTTTTTTATTGTGAAGCAAACAACAAGATAAAATAACAGAAAAAGTCAATGTGCATAACTATTCACCCCACCTAAAGTCAGTACTTTGTAGAGCCACCTTTTGCTGCAATCACAGCTCCATGTCACTTTTCTTTCCCTCAACTCTGACCAGTTTCCCAATCCTGGCTGCTGAAAAACATTCCCACAGCATGATGCTGCCACCACCATGTTACACTGTGGGGATGGTGTTCTTTGGGTGATGTATGTGTTGGGTTTGCTCCAAAAATAGCGTTTTCTTTGATGGCCGAAAAGTTAAATTTTGTCTCATCAGACCAGAGCACCTTCCTCCATACATTTTGGGAGTCTCCCACAGGCCTTTTTTGTTTTTTTTGCTGAAAGTAATGGCTTTCTTCTGGCCACTCTGCCACAAAGCCCAACTCTATGGGGCTTACGGCTTATTATCGCCCTATGTACAGATACTCCAGTCTCTGCTGTGAAACTCTGCAGCTCCTCCAGGGTTACCTTAGGTCTCTGTGCTGCCTCTCTGATTAATGCCTTCCTTGCCCGGTTCCGTGAGTTTTGGTGGGCGGCCGTCTCTTGGCAGTTTTGCTGTTGTGCTATGTTCTTTCCATTTTTTTTATGATAGATTTGATGGGGCTCCTGGGGATGATCCAAAATTGTGATTTTTTTTTATAACCTAACCCTGACTTGTACTTCTCAACAACATTGTCCCTTACTTGTTTGGAGAGCTCCTTGGTCTTCATGGAAGTGTTTGGTTAGTGATGCCTCTTGCTTAGGTGTTGAACATGTGGCACTTAAATTGTACACAGGCGGACATCATTTCACTAATTATGTGACTTCTGAAGGTAATTGGTTCCACCAAAGCTTTTTATGGGCTTCCTAACAAAGTGGGTGAATACATACGCACATGCCAATTTTCTATTTCTAAACAATAGTTTTATTTATATATTTTTCTTATTTCACTTCACCAACTTAGACTATTGTGTTCTGATCCATCACATAAAATTCAGATTAACAAAACATTGAACTTAAGGCTGTAACGTAACAAAACACGAAAAAAGTCAGGGGGGTGAATACTTTAGCAAGGCACTGTAGTAAAGGATTTAAAGACTATTCAACATATATATATAATATATATATATATATATATATTTTTTTTTAGGAGTTTTCCAGGACTTAAAGGGGTTGTCCGGGCTTTTTCTTTGATGACTTATCCTCAGTATAGGTCAACAATATCAGATCGGCGGGGGTCCAACATCCGGCACCCCTGCTGATCAGCTGTTTGAGGAGACGATGCGTACGTTCCGTTTCCCTTCTCTCTTCCTGCTCTGCCACTGTTTGTCTATGGGACAGCAGCAGGAAGAGAGACAGGAGACAGCATGTGTTCACTGCGTGTGCCGTCTCCCCATACAGCTGATCGGTGGGGTGCCAGGTGTCAGACCCCCGCCAATCTGATATTGATGTGATGATCTATCCTAAGGGTAGGTCATCAATAGAAAAAGCCTGGACAACCTCTTTAATAATGGATGAATATCCTATATCTGATTGGTGGGGGTCCAACTCCCGACAGTCCCACCAATCAGCTATTCATGGCACAGCCCTGCACATTGAATAGTTTCTGTGTTTGGTACTACAGCTTAATCCCATTCACTTGAATATGACTGAGATGCACAAGGGTCATGTGACCGATGGACATGAAATCATAGGCCAAGAAAGAGCCACAACATTCGCTACAGCCCTTTCCAACAGCGCGTCAGTGGGAGTGCTGGGAGCCGTACACCCCACCGATTAGATATTGTTGACATCCTGAGGACAAGTCATAAATCTTTAAACCCTGGAAACTCCTTTAAAGTGACATTTTAATAAAAGTGGGAACTATTAAGTGTAATACCCTACAGAATCCCCTATCTTCCATTTTATCCCCACATAGTGACTGTATAGTGATCAGTCCTTTCCTCTCCTTTGCATTCACTTTACATAAAAGGATGCTTCAGAAAAAGAAAACAAACATACGGACATATCCACTATTTGTACAGGTATATGGTTTGGTGGTGTGTCTGGAAAATCCATGTTTTAGTGTGTTGTACTTTGGAAACAGTGCAGGAACCCCACCCAATCTCAGGAGAAATAATAGAAAAAATGGAATTCTGTTTAATAAATAAGACGACTTGATAATTGCGCTAAACAATGTATCTAAAAGCATTTTTATCTGCAGGCTGCCTAAACCATAGGAAAGAGAGCGTTTCGTGATGTTTCCCCTTTAAAAGTGAAGTTCTGCAGTGACCTAATGTCTGTGGCATGTTTAATTAGAATTCTGTACAACACATGTATAAACCACTGCTAGAAAACGAAGACCGCGCACTAAACTCTGCCTCTCTTGCCTCTATGCACACGTTCTAACACATACATGAAAAATCTCTATTTTCAACAATGTGCCCCCCCAAGGGTCTCTGCCTCGATAATGTCCCAGTATTTATAAGACTTAAGTTGGTCACAAGTGGGCCAGTCCTGGCGTACAGCAGCAGTGCCGAGATCACAGTGTTTAGTTTGGCCTCCGGGGAAGGGCTGGAAATGGGGCAGTCTGTCCCCCGCCCTGGGAGCATTCCTTCTTTTCACAGTCGCAGGACAGTAATGAAATGTTGTCGGACTTTCCTGCAGCGCTGTGAATGACTGGCACTGTCACGTAGACTGAAGAAATTGCCAAAGTCCTGACTATTATACGACAAGGCACAAGACCTTTACCTACCTCAGGAATCTTTCCCACATTAATATATATATTTTTGATATATGATATCTGTCAAACAGACCCAAAGGCTAATGCTAACCACAAAAGGCCAACCACATTAACCAACATGTCTGATGTGATTGGATAGATAGATATATATATATATTTTTTTTTGCATGGCTTAAATATGTACACTGGATTGCAACTAATGATACAATGGATCCTACCAGTAACAGATCATGAAAATGAATGTGGTACGGTCTGGATCTGATTATATATATTTTTTTTATTATTGTTTTTCTTTATTCTATTCTATTTTTTATTTTAGAAGTGGAGTTGTTTGGCTGTAGTCTTAGGATCACATGACGGATGCGCTCGTTTCGCAGTCTGTCCAGGCCTTGCATGTGTGTGTAATATATGTGAGCCCCAGTGACACGTGTCTGTGTTATTGCTGTCATGACCCTGTAATCATTGTCTCATTGACCCCTGACACTCTTGCACTAATCTGTGTCAACTTGGCCTCAGGCTTTTGGTTGCCCCCTCCTTTCTCCTCTGCAGGTGGCTTAGGCTAACACTCTCAATTTCTCCCTTGATCTTCCTCTGCCTGATACTTTTAACTCTTTCAGGGACTGTAGCTACTGGTGTGCCCCACTTCCCACCAGTGGTTAGAGAAATTCCATAGTACACTCTGCATTAACATGGCAATGGCTCATGATTTACTGTTTTTCTCCAGCTATAGGGCTCATGCACACGAACGTATTTTCTTTCCGTTCCATTTTTTTTTTTTGCAATGTATGTGGAACCATTCACTTCAATGGGGCCACAAAAAAAAATATATGAAATTACTCTGTGTGCTTTCCGTGTTCTGTTCCACAAAAGAGAGAACATGTCCTATTATTGCCTACTATTACGGACAAGGATAGGACTGTTCTATTAGGTGCCAGCTGTTCCGACCTGCAAAATATGGAATGCACACGGATGTCATCCGTATTTTTTCCAGACCGCAAAATACATACAGTCGTGTGCATGAGCCCTTAGGCACAACTCATTTTATAGAAGTCTGTATTCAGAGTCCATATGTGCAGACATCAATCTGCAGAAGGCGATGGAAAGCCAGTGTGGGAAATGTGGAGTTACCATGCTTTTTCTGATTGGGAGGGAAGAATATTAGGAAACTGCTATAAATGCAAGGGAACCAAACTGTAGCGCCAGTCCATAATATAAAGAAAGGCTGAATAAATAATAATAACATTCCAACTAATAATAATAATATATAATGCATAAGGAGGTCTGTTCTGGTTTTATCTATCCATTGTTACATGAACAATTCTACACTTTCTGGTACTCTCTTTTTTGCGGAACAGAAATGCGGACCCATTCATTTCTATGGGGCCGCTCCGGAAATGCGGACCTGCACTTCTGGGTCCGCATTTTCGTTCCTGAAAAAAATAGAGCATGTCCTATTCTTGTCCGCACATCGCCGGGACGCATATTCTATTAGATGCGCGGATCAGCAAAACACGTTACGGACGAGTGAATGGAGCCTTATTCCATGCCATTTTCAAGATCGTTACCAGTGGTCCATGAATAAGGACATGATTAGTAAAGGGGGTTTTCGGCACAAAAATGTCTTACAAGAGGCTTACTGTACAATAGGTAAAAAAAAAAAACAGTACATCGCTCCTCCACTCTTCCTGTTCTAATACTTCTTGGGTCACAAAATGGTCGCCATGTCCTGGAAGTGGTCACTCATTGGCTCAGGCAGGTCACTGGCTAGGTAATCCCTCTTGATATACTGGTAGTTGAGACTGGTGGGGGACCCAGTAAGTGTTGAAATGGGAGTGCCAAGAAGTATTAGGCTACTTTCAAATTAGCGGCAGCCTTCTCCGGCAGGCTGTTCACCCGCCGGATCTGTGCTGCCGCCATAACTCCGCTCCGGCCCCATTCACTATAATCTGGGCCGGCCGGAGTTCTGGCCACAGGACCGCAAAAATGCCGAGAGGCGGCCGGAATAAAACTACGACATGTTGTGAGACTTAGGCCCTGATAGGCACTGCTTACAAACTTTATGTTTTAGGGTACTTTCACACTTGCGGCAGAGGATTCCGGCAGGCAGTTCCATCGCCAGAACTTCCTGCCGGATCCGGCAATCCGGGCGCAAACTGATGGCATTTGTCAGATGGATCCGGATGCGGATCCGTTTGACAAATTCATTGAAATACCGGGTCCATCTCTCCGGTGTCATCCGGAAAAACAGATCCGGAATAATTATTTTTTTTTGCATTTTTAAAGGTCTGCACGTGCACAGACCAGAAAGCCGGATTCGTTTTGCTGGAATACTTAATGCTGAATACGGAACTAATACACTTCAATGTAAATTAATGCCGGATCCGGCAAGCGATGAGTATTTTTGGCCGGAGTGAAAACTGCAGCATGCTGCGGTATTTTCTCTGGCCAAAAAACTTAAGAGGGACTGAACTGATGTATCCTGAATGGATTGCTCTCCATTCAGAATGCATTGGGATAAAACTGATCAGTTCTTTTCCAGTATTGAGCCCCTAGGACGGAACTCAATACCGGAAAACAAGAACGCTAGTGTGAAAGTACCCTTAGGCTGAAGACAAACATAGGTATTTTGTGGAACTTTTCTACACTTTTTGGGTTTTAGTAGCTTTTATTGCACATGCGTTTTTTGCAGAAAAAACAAAAGCCCCAGATGTTAGCTGAAAGTCTATGAGAAATAAGAAATGCTTGGCAAATACTTTTTGGGTTTTGTGGTGGCATTTTTAGTCTCTGGCATATTTTTAAAAAGCAGAATTTTGAGGCTTTTCCATTATTTCAGGCCTTTTTTCATCCTCTTCTCTATAGAGGTCAAAGACACCTGAACAAATAATGCCCTCCAAACATTTGGTATGCAAAAAAACGCCACTAAAAAACGCCATAAACACAGCATCCGGTATGATGGTGGGGGGTTTAAACCAAAGTGCTTTCTATGGCATTTTTTAAGTGGTGAAAAAGCGCCAAAGCAGATTAAAGTGTGAAGGGGGCCTTTGTTTTTGCATGACTATCATACATATGTCAGACTGCGGCCCTAAGAGTCTAATCACTTTAGACGCACAGTTCAGTCAATATGAGCGATGGCGGGCTGTCATGCTGATAATCTCACTCACTGTGACAACAAAACGATTATTTCCCATCAGTGTAGATCTGTGCCACGGTCAATAAATTTATCATTATCCTCCATAAGACAATGGCCTGCGGTGCATTATTTTGCTATATGATTTTTCTTTTAGTTTCAATTGCCATTCAAATAATAACTGTGTATGAGAAAGGTCCCAGCCATAAAATGTGAGGGGGTCACAGCTACATACCCCTGCCCTCAGTGCCTGGGCACAGTGTTAAAATATTCTCTGCACAGACTATGAGGCTACGGAGGGAGGCTGACTTGTTAATGACAGAGGGTGCAGTTTGGTGACATAGTAAATGCAGAGATTGTTGCGGTGGCTGTAAGTGCCGAGAGAGTAATTATCCTCCGGGCGGCAGTAATTAGCGTGGGGCTGACAACTCACCAACACCACAATTATGCAGGCAGTCTTCATATCAAGTTTAACCCTTGCACTGGCCGCAAGAACCGAAACACAGAGCCATGATTATTTCATTCAACGTTTCTTCGAGTGTACATGTGTTGCATGTGACACATCGCATCTTTATGTCCATAATTTATAGACGCGTTTCAGGCAATAAAGCAAGCCATTGCTGCTTATAATTTATGGATGTGACTGAGTGATTGAGTGTAATTCATATTTTGTATAATTTATCATCTATATGTAGGACAGCGCGTATATAATTTACCGTGCTGGCGAGCGCTCTCTCTTTAATGTGTGTATAGAACTTTCACTCATTCCTTATATGCAGCCAGTTAAATATAAACATGTCTTACCGAAAGGCTCTAAAATATATACAGTTTGGCTGATAGCGTACACTAATCCTGTAGTGAAGTGACAGACATACACTGGAGGAATTGTATGCTGGATTTAAACACAAGCGCATGATTTGCTGACACAGTTGTGCAAAAATTTTCAGGCCAATAGTATACATGCTAATTATCTTATACAGTACATATTACACATATTTATCCCATATGGCACATATTTTATAGGGTATTAAAAGTTATTTTTGGGTTGTCAAATACATATTTTATATATTTTTTATATTACAAGTAGCACATATCCTAAAATCATACAACTAGGGCTAACAGGTAAATTACCATACATTAACAAACACCCACACACATATATACTGCATTTTCTGCTTTATAAGAAGCACATTTTTCCATCAGCGCGTCTTTTCCATCAGCGCGTCTTATAATATGGATACTAGTGCGAGCTTCCATTATGGAAGAGCTCACTAGTATACTGGATTGAGGTCTGAAGAGGTGCTGGTACTCACCTCTCCCTGAACTTCTCCTGGCTCCACTGCGAACTCCTGATTGAGTACAGCGTTGGAACGTAGACCGGATGTTGTATGCAGTCAGGTCACAGTGCAGCCCTGGCCCAGAGAAGATCAGGGAGCGTGACTGCAGAAGAGACCGCCGGACCTGGAGAGTAGCAGGAGAGGTAAGTGAATTTACTTATTTTATTTCTGATGGGTATCTGATCTGAAGTCTGATGACTAAAGATTGAGGGTGTAGTTCGGAGGTCTGATAAAAAAAATTGAAAAATATTTTTTCTTATTTTCCTCCTCTAAAACCTAGGTGCGTCTTGTAAAATATGGTGCATATCTATATATATATATCTATATATATATATATATATATATATATATATATATATATATATATATATATAGAGAGAGAGAGAGAGAGAGAGAGAGAGAGAGAGAGAGAGAGAGAGAGAGAGAGAGAGAGAGAGAGAGAGAGAGAGAGAGAGAGAGAGAGAAATTGAAATCACGGACTTCACCAGTACAAATAGTTTTTCAGTTATACTTGGTAGAATTTAATTGATGGCATTTGTATTACAAAATTAATTCATGGCATTTGCTTCAGAAACATTTCACGGAGATCAATGAGATGATAAACAGTAACTTTTTACTATAAAACCAATGGAAAAGAAGACTACTAATTTGTGCAAATCTTTCTCTTTTTGCATTTCAATATGTTTTGAAATGCTAAAACATAAACTTTAAGATGGTTGAATGTTACAAATTTACTTTTCTTTTTTTTTATTACCTTGCATTAACTCTGAATCCAGAGATTAACATATTCCATAATGTTCAGTCATTCTATAAGCACACTTCATCCCAAACAACAAATGTTTACTTTTTACCACTTTTATACAGGAAGGGTGTTAGTTTATTCTGTATTTTATGTCAGGACTGGTACCATTATATAAAAAGCAAAGAACCATCAAGGTAGAAAGTAAACCAAAATGTAGGCCCTGACCAGAATGTTTGTCATAATGCAGACCAGGCAGATTAAGATTGTATATACAGTACAGACCAAAAGTTTGGACACAAACATGACTATGAAAATTGTAGATTCACACTGAAGGCATCAAAACTATGAATTAACACATGTGGAATTATATACATAACAAAAAAGTGTGAAACAACTGAAAATATGTCATATTCTAGGTTCTTCAAAGTAGCCACCTTTTGCTTTGATTACTGCTTTGCACACTCTTGGCACTTGAGCTTCAAGAGGTAGTCACCTGAAATGGTCTTCACTTCACAGGTGTGCCCTGTCAGGTTTAATAAGTGAGATTTCTTGCCTTATAAATGGGGTTGGGACCATCAGTTGCGTTGTGGAGAAGTCAGGTGGATACACAGCTGATAGTCCTACTGAATAGACTGTTAGAATTTGTATTATGGCAAGAAAATGCAGCTAAGTAAAGAAAAACGAGTGGCCATCATTACTTTGAGAAATGAAGGTCAGTCAGTCCGAAAAATTGGGAAAACTTTGAAAGTGTCCCCAAGTGCAGTCACAAAAACCATCAAGCGCTACAAAGAAACTGGCTCACATGCGGACCGCCCCAGGAAAGGAAGACCAAGAGTCACCTCTGCTGCGGAGGATAAGTTCATCCGAGTCACCAGCCTCAGAAATCACCGGTTAACAGCAGCTCAGATTAGAGACCAGGTTAATGCCACACAGAGTTCTAGCAGCAGACACATCTCTAGAACAACTGTTAAGAGGAGACTGTGTAAATCAGGTCTTCATGGTAGAATATCTGCTAGGAAACCACTGCTAAGGACAGGCAACAAGCAGAAAAGACTTGTTTGGGCTAAAGAACACAAGGAATGGACATTAGACCAGTGGAAATCTCTGCTTTGGTCTGATGGGTCCAAATTTGAGATCTTTGGTTCCAACCACCGTGTCTTTGGGCGACGCACAAAAGGTGAACGGATGGACTCTACATGCCTGGTTCCCACCGTGAAGCATGGAGGAGGAGGTGTGATGGTGCTTTGCTGGTGACACTGTTGGGGATTTATTCAAAATTGAAGGCATACTGAACCAGCATGGCTACCACAGCATCTTGCAGCGGCATGCTATTCCATCCGGTTTGCGTTTAGTTGGACAATGAGCCCAAACACACCTCCAGGTTGTGTAAGGGCTATTTGACCATGAAGGAGAGTGATGGGGTGCTGCGCCAGATGACCTGGCCTCTTCAGTCACCGCACCTGAACCCAATCGAGATGGTTTGGGGTGAGCTGGACCCCAGAGTGAAGGCAAAAGGGCCAACAAGTGCTAAGCATCTCTGGGAACTCCTTCAAGACTGTTGGAAGACCATTTCAGGTGACTACCTCTTGAAGCTCATCAAGAGAATGCCAAGAGTGTGCAAAGCAGTAATCAAAGCAAAAGGTGGCTACTTTGAAGAACCTAGAATATGACATATTTTCAGTTGTTTCACACTTTTTTGTTATGTATATAATTTAATGTGTCAATTCATAGTTTTGATGCCTTCAGTGTGAATCTACAATTTTCATAGTGATGAAAATAAAGAAAACTCTTTGAATGAGAAGGTGTGTCCAAACTTTTGGTCTGTACTGTATATAAAGCCAGAAATAAATCCCAAAAGGAAATAAAGGCTGATACTTCTCTCCTCTTTTGTATCCACTCCTGTGCTTGGCTCCATAAACTGCATGTGTCATTCCAGCCCTATGCTGAAATCCAGAAAGCTGAGCCCACACGGACAAGTATCTCAATGCTTGTCTGAATAAAAGTTCTCTAACACTGGAATACCCCTTTAAAAGGGTATACCAACTTTAGAGGACTTAACATTTTCCCAGTACTGTGCTCTACCTGAAGAAAGAAATCCACTTACCTCTTCCCCATTGCTCAATTCCAGTGCAGAGGCTCCTGTCAATGATGTTTCCTGTCCCAGGCCTGTACACATCCGAATGGGGTCAGGTGCACTGCTGTGGCCAATCACTGGCTTCATTGGTGACATGTCGTCAAGAGGCACATCACTGCTGTGCCACATGCTGCTTGGGGACATGTCACCACTAAGACCAGTGATTGGTCGCAGCGGTGCACGTGACACTGGCTGAAACTATACATGCCTGGGACCGATGCATCACCAAGAGGAGCCTACGTGATAGAACCGAGCAGAGGGGAGCAGGGGAGCGGATTTTTTTTGTTAATATTTGGCAGTACTGTAAATTATCCTTGGACTAGGCACGGTTATGAGATAATATTAACTACCCTTAAGATACATACAAACGACGGTATCAATGGGTCCGCATCTGTTCCACAATTTTGAGGAACCAGTGCAGACCCATTCATTTCACATTGTGTGCTGTCCGCATCCATAGTTCCGTTCTGCAGCCCTGCAAAAAATATAGAGCATGTCCTATTCTTGTCCGCAATTGCGGACAAGAATAGACATTTTCTATATAGTGCCGGCCCTGTGCGTTCCGCAAGCCTGAACTGCATCCAAAAGCCTGAACGTATGGCAGCACCCTAAACTTCCAGCACTACCAGCATTTTAACTTTTGATCCCACTTTTCTCATCATACAAATAAACTAAAAGAAGAATTAGTCTCAGCCCAGCCCTCTTACTAGTAATACAGATTCATCATAAAGTCTTTTTTTTAAAAGTCCCTCTGTAAGTACTGTAAAAAAAATAAACTGCAATAAAGGAAAATCTTAATCCAAAAAATTCCCAGCCCGAAACAGATATAAAGGAAGTGAGTAATATTTAGTTATTTTAGTAAACTCACCCCCTTTCATCCGGCCTCTAAAGGAAATCTCCATGTTTAGGCTACATGCACATGAACGTTGTTTGTTTCTGTGTTCGTTCCGTTTTTTTTGCGGCTAGGATGCGGACCTATTCATTTCAATGGGTCCGCAAAAAATGCGGACAGCACACTGAGTGCTATCCGAATCCGTCTGTCCGTTCTGTAGCCCCGCAAAAAATATATAACGTGTCCTATTCCTGTCCGTTTTAGGCATTGTTACAATGGATCCGCCAAAAAAAAAAACAAAAAAAACGGATGGCATACGGATGTCATCCATTATTTGTTTTGCGGATACGCAATTTGCAGACCGCAAAACACATACGGTCGTGTGCATGTAGCCATATAGACATCTTTGTGGCTGCTAAAACACCCAGTATGTTGTTGTTGTTAGAAACTGAAGCATTAGGGCATATTCACATGCGGCAGATTTGCTACCACAGATTTTTCTGACTGAAACTCATCTCGATTCATCTTAATGGGGAGGTTCAGATAAATGGAACCGTTGCAGAAATATCTGCAACAACTCTGTCGCCAGTGAATATCGTATGTCCTTACTGTCTGATAGTCCACAAGGAACAAAGGCACAGATTTACCAATGTGTCTGCATAAAAAAAAGTGGTGAAAAATTAGCGCATCTAGGGTTTCTACACTTGTTTCCGACATGCTTGATGGGGTGGGCCTTAGAGGAAGGGGGTGGGAGCTTAGATGTGCCATTTTGCACCAAAACTGCACCATAATTCTGGCATCAAAATGGATAATATGGATCTGCAGGACACAAGATCCCCAAAGCTGACCAGAGATGTCCTGACCAATCTTTTGAGCAATATTGTATGTTGGTGAGACATTTGTTTTTCTCAGCTCTTACACATACCACCACTGTCAGCAACATGAGGGTCCAAAATGTCCCCTTTACGTAATAAAAGGGCAGAATAGTTCAAATAGAATATACAATATGGCAAAGCCAGTTAGTGGCACTTCATGTACCATGAAGTGTATAAAGTTGGACAAGTATGATAAATATTATTCTGCATTTCTGTTGCCTCATTCCAGATGGATCTGATACTGATGGACCCATGTCCAGGATCTTTAAAGAATAAGCAAAGGGCGCTAATTTGGGTGTAACTGCCTTAGGCCTCCTGCACACGACCGTATGGCTTTTTCAGTGTTTTGCAGTCCATTTTTCCCGGATTCGTTGTTCCGTTTTTTGTTTCCGTTGTGTTTCTGTTTCTGGTCCGTTTTTCCGTATGGCATATACAGTATACAGTAATTACATAGAAAAAATTGGGCTGGGCATAACATTTTCAATAGAAGGTTCCGCAAAAAATGGAACGGATACGGAAGACATACGGATGCATTTCCGTATGTGTTCCTTTTTTTTGCGGACCCATTGACTTAAATGGAGCCACGGAACGTGATTTGCGGGCAATAATAGGACATGTTCTATCTTTCAACAGAACGGAAAAACGGAATGCATACGGCGTACATTCCTTTTTTTTGCAGAACCATTGAAATGAATGGTTCCGTATACGGAACGCAAAAAACGGCCAGTAAACGGGGAAAAAAAATGATCGTGTGCAGGAGGCCTTATGTTAAGTCACCTATATGAAGCAGACAGAGGACCAAACTTCTGGGAAATGTTCCCAAACCAATTCCCTTTTTTTCCAGCTAGAGCCAAACATGCTTTTTCCAAAGCTAAGCCACGAATTTAGCAAATTCTGCTTTTTACTAAAGAGAAAAACTGAGCCCAACTGGGAACAACACCAGCACCTTACACCAGTAACAGATTTTACTTCACATGAAATTTAGTTTCCTTACTGATTTTAGATCACTGCTTTATGACAACATATCAGGACTCACTATCGGCAGCAAACTACAACTCCCAGGATGCTTTTAATTCCAGTAGCTGCCTAGGTCTGGAGCTGGAAGTTTGCTCCTGCTTGCTTTGGCAGTGAAAGGGGAGGGCAGCAGCAGGGAGGAGGCCTGCACCAGCTGCAATATGTCTAGGGTGTGCTTGGAGGACAGACATATAAATCTGGTTTATTTAATTATCTGAAAATAGCAATTTGATAGTTGTCACCCGCTTATTAGCAGAAAGACAATCCAAAGGCTACACGATGCGTGTGCGTATCCGCGTGTATGTACGCACTGCTGTGAATCATCTGACATTTTTCTAGCTATGTGTCTGTAAATACAGCAGCTTATAATCTATGAAGGCGCGCACCGGTGCAAAAAACTAAACAAAGGTTGTGGACCGAATCTAAAAGTTTACAGCAAACGAATGGCACGTTGTTAAGCTGTTGTAACATCACCTAAATGAGCAAGACCTGCTAGGAGCCCCAGCTTACTAAGGGCTCCTGCACACAACCACATCCATCTTTGCAGTCCGCAAATCCCGAATTTGCTAAACTTTTTTCTCTCCTGCAAGAAATGTCCTATCCTTGTCCGCAAAACGGACAAGAATAGGGTATGTTCTATTTTTTTTTATGGGGCCACGGAGTGGACTTACTGTCCGCATCTTTTGCGGCCCCATTGAGATGAATGGGTCCACATCTAATATTCAAAAAATGCGGATCGGAAGCGGACCAAAACTGTAGACAACTATCATCCACCTCAGGGATGCACTGTGACACATCAACCGCACACAAGATAAGCAGGGCAGTGATGGGCAGTTCGCAGTGTTCGCTAGCGAACACATGCGGGTTGCCATCTTTAGTAAGGTAGACTCACCCGTCCAGCAATGCACAGGTAAGCCATTACCTGTGCCAGGAGCCGGTCTGGAATCAAATGCAGTCACTGGGAGCAGGCAGTTCCGAGAACAGCCCGATGAAGGCCCCCTGGCTTTCTTTGTGATTCTGGGAGTCATGCTGCAAGTCCATTCATTCCTATGGCCGCAGTTAGTGTTTGCTTACTTTGCGACAGGACTTTTTGCCAGAATTTGTTGTACAATGTTGCGCAAAATGGCACATCTTAGGCCCCCAATCCCTTTCCCATGGAGCCCCACCCATTTTCCGAGAGTCGTAAAAATTATACAGGAGCATGAAGTTCAAGAAGGAAACATTATTTATTTTGCCACATTTTAGGTTTTGGTCAGCCTGCTCCAATCTGAAGCAAATTCTTATAATTCACGCACTGATTTTGTGAAATTTGTGCATGTCCAATACAGGTGGCACCATTCCGGGTCTTCTATATTAGCTACTTATCGTCAAGATAGGTCATTAATATCAGATTGGCAGGAGTCCGACTCTAAACACTCCTGCCAATCAGCTGTAAGAGGAAGGCGTGCCACTCCTGTGGGCGCAGCAGCCTCCTTGCAGCTTACTAAGCACAGCACCATCCATTGTATAGTGGCTGCACTTGGTATTGCAGCTGAGCCCCATTCACTTGAATATAGATTATCTAGCACGATACCATATTAAGTCTATGGTGCCAGATTGTGCCTCTTATCCCATACAGAGGTATACAGCGTTAGATTCTGTGCCACTGGATGGCAGATATTTCAGATATACAGCTTTGTATAGAGCCATATAATTGGACACATGATATGATCCCATGTACCACAGTGCAGTTTTGTGTACTTCCATTGCTCTATTGAAGGTAAAAAAGTATAAAACAGAACTACTATGGAAAAAAATTATTGCAAGGTGGAAATAAACTGTGGTTATAGTCACTTCATGGTCTAATTACTAACTTATTTTATACTATATTGAGTCCTTTGTTTCGGTGCCCATACTCGATGCGGTCCTACCGTGGGATCTACATGAAACAATAGCAAGTACAGGTGCAGCCAAACAATTAAAGGAATTCTGTATGCGGCTCCCGAAGCCGGACCGCACTGTGTAAGGCCCCTTTCACCCGAGCGAGTATTCCGCGCGAGTGCAATGCGTGATGTGAACGCATTGCGCCCGCACTGAATCTGGACCCATTCATTTCAATGGGTCTGTGTACATGAGCGTTGGTTTTCACACATCACTTGTGCGTTGCGTGAAAATCGCATCATGTTCTATATTCTGTGATTTTCACGCAACGCTGGCCCCATAGAAGTGAATGGGGCTGCGTGAAAATCACATCAGCAAGCAAGTGCGGATGCGATGCATTTTTTACGGATGGTTGCTAAGAGATGTTGTTTGCATACCTTCAGTTTTTTATCACGTGCGTGCAAAATGCATCAAATCGCATTGCACCCGCACGATAAAAACTGAACTGAACACGATCGCATACAATAAGATGATCACAGGGTTCCCAGCAATAAGTTGTAATCTGTTAGTGAATTTGGCAGCAGGTGCCCAATTTCCCTGCGGCACCACCACGGGATAAAATGAAACCACTGAAATTAATGGCATGTGTAATGCATGGACATAGCAGGTCCTCCACAGTGAGACGTTCTTTGTAACCATACTCCATTATGGCTAACAGATGAGGTCCAGAACAGGGAACACCCCTCTAAATGTAAATGCAATAAAGCCATGCCAAAAAAACTGTAAGGCATAATCCTTAGACTTCCTTCACACACGTTTGTCCATTATACCATTATAATTTTTTTGCCTGTAAAAAATGCATGAATTTAATTTAACTGCTTTTGTGGCATTTTTTCCTATCCATGACATTTAAAAAAAGTTTTCTGCTGTTTTTGAAGTCTTGTGGGAAAAACACCAGAAAAAAAGTCATACCAAGGGAAACTAAATACAGCTCCAAGTTCGCTGTAAGCCTCTAAGGCTACTTTCACACTAGCGCTTGATCGGATCCGTTCTGAACGGATCCGATCATATTAATGCAGACGGAGGCTCCGTTTAGTACGGATCCGTCTGCATTAATAACTTCGAAAATTTTCTAAGTGCGCAAGATGCCTGAGCGGATCCGTTCAGACTTTCAATGTAAAGTCAATGGGGGACGCTTGAAGATTGAGCCATATGGTGACCTCTTCAAGCGGATCCGTTCCCATTGACTTACATTGTAAGTCTGGACGGATCCGCTCGCCTCCGCACGGCTGTGCGGAGGCGAGCGGAGCGGAGGCTGAACGCCGCCAGACTGATGCAGTCTGAGCGGATCCGCTCCATTCAGACTGCATCAGGGCTGGACGGCGGCGTTCGGGTCCGCTCGTGAGCTCCTTCAAACGGAGCTCACGAGCGGACCGACGAACGCTAGTGTGAAACTAGCCTAAAGCAGAGGTCAGCAACTTTCCGCACTCCAGCTGTTATGAAACTACAGCATTTTCGTTTTATAAGACGCACCCCAGGTTTAAGAGGAGGAAAATAAGAAAAAAAATTTTTTTTTTTATCAGACCCCGATAAATATCAGGACATCAGATCAGGCCCCCTATCAGGACATCGCATCAGCAATTCATGTCAGAACCCCATCAGACCTTCTATCAGCCAATAGTGAGACCCCCATCAGACCTCAGATCAGCCCACATAGTGAGACCCCCATCAGACCATATATCAGCCCATAGTGAGACCCCCATCAGACCTTGTATCAGCCCATAGTGAGACCCCTATCAGACCTTATATCAGCCCACATAGTGAGACCCCCATCAGACCTTATATCAGCCCATAGTGAGACCCCCATCAGACCTTATATCAGCCCATAGTGAGACCCCTATCAGACCTTATATCAGCCCACATAGTGAGACCCCCATCAGACCTTATATCAGCCCATAGTGAGACCCCTATCAGACCTTATATCAGCCCACATAGTGAGACCCCCATCAGACCTTATATCAGCCCATAGTGAGACCCCCATCAGACCTCTCATCAGATTAAAATAAAAACCATCACTTACTTGTCCTGCGCCGCGGCTCCTCTCCACCTCCGGCAGAAGTCGCGCTCCTCTGTCTTCCCGGCCTGCGCTGCTCTGTCAACTGACTGTGTGCAGCGTCAGGTCATAGTGCGCACACTACGTCCTCACGCTGTACGAGGTCAGGACAGTGCAGCGCCGACCCCCAGGAATGAAGACTGGGAGGGTGAGTACAAGCGCTTGCAGCACTACACTCCCTACACCCGGCACCTAAAGCATACTAGTGAGCACCTCCATTATAAAAATGCACTCTAGTATTTGCTTTATAAGACGCACGGCCATTTCCCCCTCCCCTTTTGGGGGAAAAAAGTGAGTCTTATAAAGCAAAAAATAAGGTACATTTCCCAGCATGCACACTTACTCATCTGTTCTTGTAACTCCTGTAGAAGTGAAAGGAGGATTCTGGGAGTTGTAGTTTAAGAGCAGCTGGAGTGCTGGAGGTTTCTGTTCCCTGGTCTAAAGCATCCTAGGCCCATTCAGAAATTATGTTATTTTTGGCACCTATATAAACAACTGAAAAAGATGCCAAAGGTATTTGAGAATATTACTTTTTAGAATCCTTCTGGTGTGGGCCAGTGTCACACCAAACAGCAGGGTGAATATTTTGTACTTGTTTTTCATTCACAGGGACAAAAATAATTGATGGGACCTCCTGCTGTTCCCTAATGAATAAAAAATGCAAGCCTGAATGGACAGTAAAATTATACCTAAAAATGAAAGCACACGAGGCCTAATGTACTTTATGCACACAACTATAAACCTAGAGAAAGCAATTAATGGAAAGGAGGTAGTAGGACACAGAGAAGAACCAGCAGACAGATACAGACGCAGAGAAAACTGACATAAAATTGAAATTGTAGCTAGGTAGAGGAGATTGAGGCAGACAGAGAAATATGAGAACTTGGTCTGCATAGAAATAAAAGTGGGACAGATAACACATAAAGAGATACAGAAAACTGAGACATTAAACGAAGGCAGACAGAGGAGTGATGCAGGGGAGCAGAGAAGAGGAATACAGAAATGTGTGACAGGGGAGGCAGAAAAGATGTAGGAAAGACAGTACAGAAAAGTGAGAGTGGAGCGAGGTGAATGAAGAGTCAGACGGGACACAGAAAAAGAGAAGAGGAATGAAGAATATTCAGTGAGGAGAAAGATAGAAAATTGAGACATGGGACACAGAAAAGGGAAACAGCAGAGAGAGACAGAAAAGAGAAAGACAGAAAGATAAGGCAGGGGAGACAGATAAGATGCAGGAGAGGCAGAACAGAAAAGTAAAAAAAGACGTAGAGGCAGGAGTCATAGAGAATAGGTAGAAGACACAGAGAGAAGACAGTAGTGAGGCAGAAGAAGAGGAAGACAAGTAAGCCAGGGAGACATAAGAGATGCAAGAGAAACAGAAGAGTGTAAGAGAAAAGTCAATGACAGAAGAGTAAATCAAGATAGGCAGAGAAATGAAGACTACAGAAGAATCAGAAGACAGAGACACTGAAGAGGGAAACAGGAGACTGACTCAGGAGAAACAAAGGAAAAGCACAGGGAAATAAGACTGAGGCAGGAAAGACAGGGGGGAAGAAAGAAGTAGAAGACTCACAACGGAGGGAGACAGAAACATGAGGCAGGATAGACAGCAAAGCTGGAGAAACCAGGAGTCACAATACAGGTGTAAGGCCTGTACCGAGGTAGGCAGGGAGAAACTCAGGTTCATAATAGCAAGCAGGATGGGATGAAGTAGGAAATACAGTATCAGCGAAGACGAATGAAAAATAGAAAAGTTGATTATAAATTACATATATTGTATTTGGTTAAAAGAAAACTGTCTCTTTCCTTGTATCTCCTCTCTGCTCGCAGCACTCTCATTTCCACACTGCTCCCCTCCCTCGCTCTGCCTTAGTCACACAGGGTTAAACAAAATGAATCTTGGCGTCTTGCCAAACAGATGCAGAACTGGATCTACACCAACACTTCACATTCAGTGCATTTTATTTATACCCGTCACTGAGTAACCACTAGGGAGTACTCAGTATTACTATTTACTGCAGCAACCGACATGTATATACAGGCATAAGGTCATCTTGGTCTGCAGACCTCTCGATTTTATGTGGACACAATGTGGTCAAAGCACAATGAGATTTGGTCTAATCAAAAGACAGTGAAAATTTTCCTGCAAAACTTTAACTGTTCTGTTTTCGCCAACATACTCTTTTTGGAGAAATGGGATCCATGCAATGCTTCATTTTCCCATCCAATGCAGCCTCAGAGGCCATAAAAGATGTCTACCTGAGCTTGGACAGCCTTTTTCCAAATTACAGTTCCCCTCCGTGACAATCAGTAGAGGGACCAGCAACATTAAACTGGACTGACCAAACACCCCGTTAACATCAGAAAGACTTATACACAAGTAGAAGGATAACTAAAATAATAATTTAAAAAAATCATTAGAAAATCATAGGACACAAAAAGCAATACGAGAAATGATAAGATGAACACTAAGTACAAAGCTACAGAAAACAAAACTATGGGAGATAAGTATTTTGCATCCTCTATTGTCTTCTTTCATTAACCAAATATCAGGGCATAGGCCAGGAATGGTGGTGGTGGGGGGAGTAGGCTGAGGGGCCACAGCTGCAGCCCAGATTTGCTCAGTAATAAGAGCATCAGGTGCAGAACTTACCTCCCCTTTCACCAACCCTTGCCAACATGACCATCTGTGGGAAGCTTATGAGCCCAACAATTCCTGATCTCCAATGCATTCAGGGCCCTTTAGTCTCCATCGTTATACGTCACATGCTGTTATTTTTTCCCCATACATATATTCTAAACTGTGATGGTGAATGTGATTTGAGTTTTTCATATATTGATTCTATTTTGGTCATGTTTATGCTTGCGTCATCATGTAATGGAGGGCATATTGAAGGAACCATATTTCTACAGATGGTCTTAGGTTTAACATCTGCCCCGGTTTCTTAATTTGGTATAGAAGTTAGATTTTTACAGTAAAATACTGCCAATTTCAGTGGCAAAATCCCAATGTCTATGGGGTCTGGTGGACAATGCTTTCAGGGAAAACAAGGAAGCAATCTGATAGATTATTCCTGGCTGATTCTGGCAAAGGTTACTGGCAAACATCATGAAATGACATATAAATGGGGGATTATTGAAGATGATAATTTATCATATGCCTATGGCCAGTATGAGAATTGAACTATCAAGGATATATATTCTATATTCATTATCTCTAGCCACTGTATCAGGAGCTGTATAATTGTTAGCAAATCTTCAAAGACTCACCGGAGAGCTTGACGAGGGACTAAAGAGATACGGAGAGATATTGCCAAAAACCTTAAAAACTGTAAAATATGACTGGCTGTTGATATCTCTCTAGAGGTTCTCAGCACTGGAGATACTGTAAGTGATCATAGGGCAGGGCATGTGGGCGTACAATACTGACCTTAGGACAACTATATACATTAGATTCCCCTGATCCCCCTCCATAGATGCCCACTCAGCTCAGCCAAGCGTCCATGTGTAATAAATGAGAGGGAAGAAAGCCACTTTTCTTCCAAAGAAGCAAAAGATCTAAAACATAACTAATGTGACCATCTAATATATTGGGCCCTCCCAACTCTCTCCTGATGGCAGATGTTGGAAGTAAGTCGGGGGACCCTTACATATTAGATGGTAGTCTGGTCCCGTTGAATTCTGTGGGTTCAAATGACATCTAATGTGTATAGCTAGTTTTTATGTTATGGCTGATACCTCTATCCTTATTTGATGTAAAGTATTTTATTTCACGTGTGTGTTCACCCTAAAGCTAAAAGAGGATTTACAACATACATGACAGATGTATCTGAAAATACAGAGAATTATATTTTAAAAAAATAAAAAAAAACATGCTAAAAATCTACCAGGTAATCAGGATAAAAGAGAACGGCCAATGTAAGGTGGCCTTCAGTGGTAAACTTTCTAGACGAAGCTTTACCACTTTCCAGAGGCATTATCACACGTAGATTACCAGCTACATTCCTTCTGCTAAATTGCAATATGCAAATCAGTGCTTACATACAGCAGCGTCTTTTGTCTGTATTCAGCCGAATCTCATCAGTGCAGGACCCTATATGTACAAGCTTTCACGTATACTGAGCTGGGATAAGTTGATTTGATTGCGCACACACAATAATGGCCATTTTGTTCCTTGTCTCTGGTCCCCATTCGCTGTGTGTGTGCCAGCTCAGGGGAGTTCAGCACGAAGGGAGGTGGGTAGATAATCCGCATCGTGTATGAGGGGAGCTCCCGGCTCTGATTTATCAGCTGGAGCCACAGATAAGATGATGGAGGAGACCTAGAGGCTCGGCAGCCCTTGGGGGCTTCAAGGAAGGGAGGAGGTGAGGATGAGGCTGGCACAGGGACAGGGGGTGAGAAAGATGGGAATATAGGACCCACTGCTGCCAGCAACATCTGAATGTGACAAGCACTAAAGAGCTACACTGATGAGAGAGATAGGACACAATCATAAGTACATAGACTAGGCTAGCTCTAAGCAAAAACGTTCCTGAGCCCTTTCTAATAATCTATATACAAGACCCCAAATGCTGTTGTACAACTAATATGTGACCCCCAAAGTGTCAGTCTTCTACTATTCTAGAGCAGCAAGTATTGTTCTAGGACCCACAAGTGTCATTATTTTGGGATCACAAATATCATTGATCCTATGGTTCTAATTAGAGATGAGCCAATTTCATATTTTGAAATTTGTTTGCGCTTGATTTGGTGGTAAAAGCAGAATTGCGTTATAGATTCCGTTACCACGGACCATAAGGCAAATCTATAACGGAATGCATAACGAGTTATTAATTCCGTCATAATAGAAGTCTTTGGCCTGCATAACGGATCCGTCCCGTTTCATTTATGCAGGGGAGTCCTCTCCTGCATAACAGAAACGGGACGGATCCGTTATGCAGGCCATAGACTTCTATTATGACAAAATGAATAACGGAATGCCTCTAAAGGCATTCCATTATGCATTCCATCATAGAATTGCGTTATGGTCCGTGGTAACGGAATCAATAACGCAATTCACCTTTTACCACCAAATCAAGCACAAACAAATTTCAAAATATGAAATTCGCTCATCCCTAGTTCCAATAGCAACCTAAAAATGAACAGTTCACCGTATAAGTACATAGCATAGGTGTTTGTGAAGAGTTTCATCATGATATTGCACCAAAAACGGCAACAAAATCCAAAAAAAAAGAAAAAAGGAAGCAAATTATTACAGGAAAATCTCTTTATAAATTAAAGAAAGTCACATCTTTATAGCAGTGAAAATTGTTAGCTGTAAACACTACGTCAATATCTGCGTTGTGGTATTCCAGCAGAGGGGCAGACTACCGGAATTACCATACCCAAACATTGGGTTTCCAGCAGAAAGTCGGTATACATGCAGGAAATCCAATGGATCCCATTCTAGTGAATGAGGACCCGGCTGATCCAGGTGGTATCTGGCTATGCTGGATACGGTAATTCTGGTAGTCTGTTCCACTGCCAGAACAGACAACCAGAACCTAGCCTTACCTGCCAAGGGCATGTATAAAAGAAACTAAAAATATAGGGGAAAAGTAAAGACTTTGTGAATTTTTGGGGTCACTTGTGCAAAAATGTTGTGACTTTTTTTATGCCTTCCAGCACCACCTACAGATTTGGGGTGAAAAATTTGGTCTCACAATTTCAGAGTAGACACATTTATAAAGTACAACTTTTTTAAAAGTCGCAGCTCTATGCCAGGCATAATTATACAGAAAGAGGCACCACCACTTTATACTTGCCCCAAATGTATTATTACTATGTGCCATTTTCATACATTTGTTGCACGTATATATAGTAACTTCAATCTAAAAACTAACCTTAAATACACCTATAATGATAAATTCTCCTCTTAGTGTCATTGTTCCAAGACATGGGCCTAATGAACACTAATAACGATATTAAGAGGTGATCGGTGGTGGATTACAAAGGTTTCACACTGAGTGATGGATATTGTACGGGAGATGAACAATCACTTCTACGATTGCTTGTCCCCCATAAACGTTACAATATGTCAGCAGCACACCCTGTTTACATGAGATGGGCTGCTGACCAGCGAGAGGCCCCACAGAATGTGGTTTTGCTTTTATGTTTCCGCTTGATTTATGAAATGGAAGCAAATATTTTGAGGCGAAAAAGATCAACCTTTCATTGCACTTTGGTGCCTCATACCTTGATAGTGTATAGCAGGGATGCTCAACCTGTGGCCCTCCAGCTGTTGCAAAACTACAACTCCCAGCATGACCAAACAGCTTACAGCTATCAGCCTACAGCAGGGCATGGTGGGAGTTGTAGTTTTACAGCTGGAGGGCCGCAGGTTGAGCATCCCTGGTGTATAGCAATATCTAAAAAAAAGTCCCAATTCTAATGTGATTTTGTGTTTATTGAATTTCAAGACCACCATAGGTCAGCAATAGGGAGACCGTGCTGGTCTTGGCCACCATCTTACTATCTCTGGCAGGCCACTAGAACTTCTACTGTACGGTGAGGTCCACTGGATCTCTACTGGAGAACATAATGGTGTGATTAACAAATACATAGAGAAAAGACTCCTAGAAGAACAAGACATTTCCGTGCCGTTGCCTATGAGAGATATTTAGTAAAGGAGCCTACTTGAACTTCTCTATGAATGTGTTTAACACAAGAAAGCCACCAGTTCTGCTTTCAATCGACATTTATGAGTGTTTGTTTTACTTGTTAACCTGGCTTTTTGTAGATATGTTTGATTTCTTTTTGACTCGGTATCCCTAATCTCGCCTCTACTTCTTATTCCCGAGGACTGTCAGCCAGCCCTAAAATGGCTGCCAAGTTTTAAAATGGCTGCCAGCAATTCACAACAGTTCTGTGATATTCTCCTCTATATTCTGCCCTCTCCCTCCAATGAACCATTAATAATAAAAAGAATGTGTTATCGACAGTTTAAAGCACCCTTATGTGAACTGAGAGCGGAAAAGATAAACAAATTATTGCAATAAATGAAAATGTGCGGAGGATAAAGAAAATAAATGCCCTTTTCCTCGTGAATATGCTGGAGTAATGATGTGCTTTCAGAGCCAGATGGGAATCTCAGCCGTTGTATAAAAAGAAAATAAGAAAAAGGTTTTGCAGGTCTAAAGAGGCAATGATTGAGGCTCAATGTAGTAAGATAGATAGATGAGAGAGCGAGATAGATATGAGAGAGAGAGATAAAAGATAGATAGATTATAGATAATAGATACTGTAGAGATAGATAGATAAAAGATAGATACTGTAGATAGATATGAGATAGATAGATAGATATGAAAGAGAGAGATAGATAGATACTGTAGAGATAGATAGATAAAAGATAGATACTGTAGATAGATATGAGATAGATAGATAGATATGAAAGAGAGAGATAGATATATACTGTAGAGATAGATACATAAAAGATAGATAGATGATATATAGATATGAGATAGATACTGTAGAGATTGATAAAAGATAGATACTGTAGATAGATATGAGATAGATAGATAGATAGATAGATAGATAGATAGATAGATAGATAGATATAACATAGATGTTCCCTGCATATCTATATATGTAATCATTTGAATAATACTTGACATTATATAACAGAAATACATTAAATGCTTCTTGCTTTTGCCTACAGATTCCGGGCAGTCAGATAACTCAAACCAGCAGACAGAGGTGGACATAAAGCCTCCTCCAAATGGTAAGTGCTTCTGCTCATCCATTACACCAAAGGGTCCAATGTCTGTGGCACCAAATAGCATCACAATGTATGGTCCATCAGCTTGTGAGACCATTTTTATATACAGGACCACATTTATCAAGCTAGGTTTAAAGTGTAACTAAACCTTTGTAAAAAAAAAAAAAAAAACACGAAGGGGCAGAAGCCCTCTTCTGAACCCTCCACACCTACTGCTTTCATAGGCTCTGCTCAGTTGTCCGAGCATATGGAGTACGAATGTAAGTAAAGAATATAGGATCTGTACCCCACGTTCTCAGAGAGGCAAACAGAGACAATAAAAGCAGTAGGTGCAGGGTGATCAGCGCAGCACTTCTGCCCCTTCGTGTATTTACGTACCCTTTAAAAGACAAGAAGTCCTTTGGCACCCCATTAAACCATAACAGTAAATCAAACTATGTTGAAAGTCAATTTGCCCAGTGCTAACATCTGGTTTTGTGCGATCCTACAAAGGATTGTTAGTAATGATCTGGCCGGTCTTCGGTCAGTGTAATACAGCCCTATATGCGAGGGAAAGGCAATTGTTTTCCGGAGTTAGCTTTGTGTGGTTGACTGACATAACATTCCTCCTCACATTGCTTCATCACGCTATGCCCATAGAAACTATCCTCTTTGTTTGCCTTGTGTAACTGTGTCCATTTGTTTGCAGGACATCTCACTTTCCAGGACTGTTTTGTCACTTCGGGGGTGTGGAATGTCACAGAGCTTGTCCGGGTGTCCCAGAGTGAGTACTGAACAACCTGATTCACCTCTGGTTGATTTGGGGCTCTATTGCCACAGCCCATGTGAGACATATGAAAGTGCAGGTTACATGCTATTTTTTAGCGTTACTATTATTTGGAGAGCAATTAAACTGTATAGCAATATGTACAGTGCCATTGTGACACCGGCATAAAATGAAATGTTAGCTTCTTTTGTTGGGGCTGCCTACACTGGCATGTACTTTTACTAGGAGGTTTTTTTTGTACCTTATATTGATGGCATATACTCAGGACAGGCCATCAATATCTGATCAGTGTGGGTTCAACCCCCTCCAACCCTGCCAATCAGCTGTTCCGCAATAGCTCTGGCGAGTTTGTTACTGAAACACTTCTCTCATTCACTTCCGTTGGAGCAGTGCTGCAGTAACCAGCATTGTCCACTACACAATGGGCGGAGCTGTGGATTTCCAGCACAGAGTGCAGAACACTCTAGGAGAAATTAATATTCTGTGTTATATCTAGGACAAAGTCTCAGGACATAAAGGATGACATAGGAATTCAAAGACCACCAGAGAATCTCCGTATCGTGCTCCAGTTTTACCTACAGTGCTCCTTAACGCAGCATCTGTTAAAGATTCTCTGTGTATACTCTGAAAAAATGATGTCATAGTAAAGGGGTTTACTGATGATCTGCCCTCTGTATAGGTCATCAGTATCGGAATGCTGGGGGTCCGACACCCAGGACCCTAGCCGATCGGCTGCTTGAAAAGGCACCGGTGCTAGCAGTAGTGCCACGGCCTTCTCTCAGCTCACCAAGCACAGCGCCGTATATAGTGGTTGTGCTTTGTACCACGGCTCAGTCCCATTCACTTCTATGGGGCTGAGCTGTGCCTAGGCCATGTGACCGATGAACATGACATCACATGGCCTTGGCTAAGCTGCGAGAGGGCTGCGGCACTACTGCTATAACTGGGGCCTTCTCAAACAGCTGATCGGCTAGGGTCCTGGGTGTCGTACCCCACTGATCAGATACTAATGACCTACGCACAGGACGGGTCATCAGTATAAAAGTCTACACAAACTCCTTTAAGCTGTTATACATTTATGTTTTTACTTTATCCTGTGTCTTCCAGCACCTGTTGCAACGGCATCCGGTCCTAACTTCTCACTGGCTGATCTGGAGAGCCCAAGCTATTACAACATAAACCAGGTGACACTTGGCCGACGATCCTTAACATCCCCTCCATCCAGCAGGTAACTAATTCATTATTTTTTGGCATTAATCATGGCAATTATCAATAGGCTTATCCATAGGCACAGGTCTATTCTGCGTTATAGGCTGCTGATATACACACATATTGACATGACCCACAGGATATGACATAAATATTTGATAGGCAGGGGCCCCAAATTACACGTGTCTATTTTCAGAGCTCCCATGTAAGTGAATAAAAACCATGCATCTCTCCATGGTCACAGCCACCTCTCATTACAGCACCCGCATGAAGGGATCGGACATCCCCAATTTTCAATATAGGTGTGGGTCCCAGAGGTGGGACTTGCAACTATCAGACCTTGTCAATAATAACCCTTTAATGGTTGTCCAAGGAATAACCCTTTAATGGTTGTCCAACTAGCCAAGTTAAAGTGGGAAAATCGGCATGCAATGCACTTAATAAAATATATGAGGACACCATAGGATAGAGGGTGGGGTTCAGCTACAGGAAATACGACTTTATATGATTTTACCTAAAACGTTATTTATATGCTGCCAGGACTCCCACACAAAAGCCTGAGAGTCCTGCTTTACCCCGCCCCCCCACAGTGACTGACAGGTCATGGGTTAGCTTGTATACATTGAGGCATATCGAACGATCTGTGTTGGTGGGGAAGCAGGACTCACATAGGAGCCACAGCAGGGGAGGACAGAAAGCCTTGGTGACTATTTGACAAAATGACAGCTGCTACTACGGGTTGGTATAAGTAAGCGATTTCCTGGATCTAGCTACCAGAAAGCGTAACTGACTGACACAAGAAAACACCATGCACAGTAGTAGGAGAGTTTTCAGCATAGCTTTAAAGATATCCAATCCAATATACATATGTAGGTCTTTTTTTTCTTGTACTATTGATATTGTTAGTGGGATTGAAATTCTAGAAATCAGTTGTTTTTTTGCTTGGGGCAATTATAATTTTGTTGGACACTATGGAATTCATATTATTGGACAGTAAGGTGAATAAATATACGTCACGCCCTGAATAAATAACAGATTTCCACACAAACCTGGTGTTTTCTTTGTTACTATCTCTTAGCACCACAAAGCGTCCAAAATCCTTGGACGACAGTGAGTTAGAGAGCCCGGTGGATGATGTATTTTACCCGGGCACAGGCAGATCGCCTGCAGCTGGAGGAAGCCAGGCCAGCGTATGGTCGAATGATGTGGACACAGGTAAGACAATGCTCTATATATGATCATATGAGTCTGGTGTTTACCAATGACATTATTCTACATAATTAACCCCCTTCCTACTGTCACCCATAAATTTACAGCAGGTGGTCCAGGTGCCTAATGTGGTCATTAATGGTCCATAATACCCCAGAACACACCTTTTTAGGTAATTTAAAGATTCTGGCTGGTGACTGGCTTATATCCACTCCCCTGTTGTGTTAAGATGGCTGGACCACTGTACAAATCAAGGAGTTGTTACCTTTTGTGTCACCCCTATTTTCTCATAGATTGCAAGCTCTTCCTCTTTTTTGTTTTTGTTGACCTGTTTGTAGATATGTTATTTATGACTCTGTTTGTACATGAACCCCGATTGTAAAGCGCTGCGGAATATGTTGACGCTATATAAGTAAAGATTATTATAATAATACTCCAGACCTGAACCATTTAAATGAGTATTGCTTAACTGTATGATGTGATGTTGGCTCTGATGGTGAATCTATACAACATACTATACTACACATTATTTTAGCATATATAACTATATAATGCTCTTTCATTACTTATGTTCCTTGAAATTTTATAGCAGAACAGAAAGTACAGAATTTGCTGCAATTACAGGAAAAAAATTTTTTTTTTAAAATGCTGTGACAAGATTTACCAATGTGTCTGTTACAAAAATCTATCTAAAATGTGGCGCAAATTGGTGCATCTGGGCTTTCGACACTTTTTCCTAAATGCTCGAAAAGAGGCTGGCTTTTCAGAAGGGGGAAAAGCTTCAAGGCGAAGGGGACGGGGCCTGATTTGCACCATTGTGTTCCAAAATTGTGCCATAATTCTGGCGTAAAGATCTATTTCAAAGTAAAGTTTCCAATCGTTGATATAGAGTCAAAAAAAAGTGTCTGTACTTGCCCCATATTTATCATCCAGCCTGAGCCTAAGGTTACGCCATCTAAAGGATTAGTAAATCTTGGGCAATGTGTTTATATAATTTTTAAAGAAATTCCTTTTATTTAGAGAAGCCTGTAGTAACCATTATCTGTCAGAAGGTGGCGATGCAGTACCACTGAAAACAATCAATGGCTGCAGTATTTCATACATACAGCTTGTTTTCTCAGGAATTCCCAAGTAGAGGCATACGTTGGCACACGAATACAGCATTATATTGCATATGACTTTTCTCCATGTTCCTCTCCAGGCCCTGGATCTCTTAAGAAGTCAGGCAAGCTAGAATATTGCCAGACCAGCTCTTCTCGCATGGCATTCACCCATCATCCCCTCCCTGTGCTGGCTGGAGTGAGACCAGGCAAGTATGAAAGACATTTTAGAAGAGTGATATATTGGGTGAATATTGAGAGAAGATTCAAATCTACCTAATAAATCAGAAGTTCTTGTTACATCAACAAAACCAAAACTGGTTTCTTTTTTTATCCAAATACAGTATTTTCATCCGTCATCACCAACATGTGTGAAGTTGTGTGTTTTTTTGTAATATTACGCCCTCAATAACATAAAGTACATGTTTTCTCTCCTCTACAGGGAGCCCTCGGGCATCAGCATCTACTATACACTTCCCTTCAACGTCCATTATCCAGCAGTCCAGTCCTTACTTTACCCACCCAACAATACGCTATCATCATCATCACCATAGCCAGGACTCTCTCAAAGAGTTTGTCCAGTTTGTCTGTTCAGACACCTCTGGGCAGGGAGCAGGGCAGGTGAGTAGCACCCTCTTGTTATCTAGATAAGAGATTTGCACATACAGAAAATGGACTTCATATTTTCTATACATGACATAAATATCCAATGTACATACACACATATGCAGTTCTTTTAATAATTTCTCAATCATTTTAACTTGTTAGATTTCCTGTAAAAATACTTTTTATTTTTGAATATTTCTTCTTTACTATTGAACACAGTGTCAAATTATAGAATCATCTAAATAAACGTTCACTATTTTAGGGGATTACAAAGGAATACATTTATACCCAGCACTAATTCATAATTATTGTATATCATTTTAGTATTATACATTTATTTTTTTATACTTCCATATTCCATAAAAATGATGTCACTTTTTTCTAGACTGTGGTATATAAATAGTAGTAGTGCGAAAGCTTTTCATTCCTGGCTGCTGGTTCACTGCCTTGTAAATCGGTACAAATTGTGCATCATTTGGATACCACAACGAACCATCACTAATAACAATCCAGACAAACGTATTAATATCAGAAAGCAATTTTTACCCTATTGTTAGCGCTGTCTTACATTCCTATCATTACCCTATCACACATTATGATATACTATTTGAATATAGGAGCTTTATAAGTGTACTATCACACATAGGTGTTTGGAGTCGCTTTTCTACACTTTTGTGTTTTTAGTGGCGCTTTTTTCACCAGTTTTTTTTTTTTTTTTTGCAGTAAAAACACCAGCTTCAGATGTTAGCTGAAGGTCTATGAGAAATATAATTAATGCAGGACACATAAGTGTTTTTAGCTCCTGTCACTTTATGAATATTAGGTGGCTTTTTTTATCTTTATACTGGAGTTCTTGCCATTTCTCCAGGAATTTTCACATCACCTCCTCTATAAGAGAAAAATACTATGATGAAAATACTAGTGGGCAAACAATTGTTTGCAAGGAATGCCCAAAAAACTGTCACAAAAAATGCAGTTAGCCTAATTAAAATGCATGCAGCTATTCTGGCATTGTTTTATAAAAAAAAAAAAATTGAAAGCCAGACAATATTCATGTGTACAAGGTTATTCCCATATATTTGGTGCAGTGGCCAAATCAGAATGAGAGATGTGCAATAATGAATTCATGTCTACGTTCACCCGACGTTTGTCGTATTCATGCAACACGCCAATTCAACTTTATGTGGCGCTTTGAAGTATACCGAATTTGGTATAACTTTGTCTCAACTGCACAAACATTACCTTTAATGGGAACTAATAGCAGATCTATGTAGTTTATAGGTAGACAGTGGGATACGTTTGGGGCGAGTGTTCACATAATGTAAAGCTAAACCCCAGACATAATATCATTCCACATTACAATTTAAAAAGAGGTTTGTGTTCTGTAATGTAAAGCACATATAAAACAATAATATACATATATCATTATACTTTTTACATTTTATTAATGGTTCTTCTCTCTTCTTATCATTGTATATATGACTTGCATGGGAACTTCTTATATTTTGTGTTGTATACAGTTCATAGGGCTTGGGGTGCTGTGCAAGGCATTTACCACACATTTATGTCTATATTCGCTCCTTAATAACAAAATATTGCAAACCTGTAGATTGTCAGCTCTTCTGTACATACATCACCTATATGATAAACCTGTGGCGCTGTTTTCTCATAGTTTCATTTTATTTTTTACCACTTGCTTCATGTTGTCGATCATGCATTCTCCATTTATTTTTCTATATATGCATTTGTAAAGAAGTTTAATTTACTTTTCTAGTATTGTTTACGGATATGGTAAATGGTTTCATAGAGGAAAGAAAAATGTGTTTACATCTTGCTTTTATGGGAGTTGTTTGTAGATATTGCTAGATTTCCTCAGAAAAATAGATATTTTCTATATAAATTACTTTTATTTCACGTTTTTTCATTTTTGTTCCCACGGCTTCCCGCAGTTTTTGGGCATAGGATAGAGTAGGGACTGTGCGGGCGAGGGGCCAGCATGAGCTCCGTTTACTCTCGTTTTGTTATTTATGTTGTCCGCAGCCCAGCAGCGGGGCCCAGGGGAAAATGTCGGGTTCCTTTTTGCTGCCACCCCCTGCACCTGTGGCCAGGCCTGTCCCCCTTTCCCTGCCAGACACAAAACCTGTCACCAGCAACAACATTGTCCCAGAAGGAGGACTGTCAGCACCAGCATCACCCTGTAAGTGAAATTAATCACCCCAAAATGCCCACACACACACACAAAAAAAAAAAAACACCTTATCTCCCGCTCTGCAATTCTTTTGATATTGGGAGGGAGATCGGGAATTTAAAGAGTACAATAAAGAAATGAATGGAAAGAATTAGAAAATATATACAGCTGAGCAGGGAAAGATGTATAGAGTATGAAAAAATCATGTTTCATACTACAAGGTAGGTTATTACATGGTGGGATAAAAGGAACCAAGCGCCCTTCACTACATAGTACAGCATTGCCCTCTTCAAACAGAATGCATTGGCATAACCCACTTTCATCACATTACTAAAAAAACTTTAGCAATTCAGCATTTTGGAAATGATAGGTGGAGCCATGAAAAGCATGTTTTTATGCCCTATGGCCAACTCTGCAACCAAAATTGTTTATGTATGCCAGTGTATACAGCACTTGTATCTCAACTCTCATTTAGTTGCCACAGAAAAAAATGCCCCCACGCCAGGGCAAGATAAAAAAACTTTGGGTCTGTCGAAGAGTTCCATCAGGGGTTAAAGGCCAAAAATGCAACTTCTGATGGAAAGTGCTGTGATGTATACAGAGCTTGAAGGGGTTGTCCGCTTGATTTATATTGATGACCTATCCTCAGTATAGGTAATCAATATTAGATCGGCAGGGGGCGACTCCTGGCACCCCACCGATCAGCTCTGCTCGTTGTCGCATCTGAGCCGTCCCATTGAAGTGAATGGGTCGGCGAAGTTGTAATCACACCTGCTCAGCACTGCAGTTGCGACGGCGAGCAGGTAAACAATGAAGAGAAGGCGGTGCTCGTACAAGCGCTGCTTTCTATTCAAACAGCTGATCCTATCCTGAGGAAAGGTCATCAGTATAAAAAAAGCGGACAACCTCTTTAAAGTAAACCAAAGCCTATGTTAGGCTACTTTCACACTTGCGGCAGAGTGATCCGGCAAGCAGTTCCATCGCCGGAACTTCCTGCCGGCAAAACGTACGCCAATTGATGGCATTTGTAAAACTGATCAGAATACTGATCAGTCTGAAAAATGCCTGATCAGTCAGAAAAATGTATTGAATTGCCGGATCCATCTTTCCGGTGTCATCCGGCAAAAGGGATCCAGCATTTATTTTTTTCATCTTTTTTTCGGTCTGGGCATGCACAGACCGGAAGGAAGGATCCGTCATTACGGTATTCTGAATGCCAGATCCGGCACTAATACATTCCTATGGAAAAAAAGGCATGTCTTCAGTTTTTTTGGCCGGAGATAAAACCTTAGCATGCTGCGGTTTTATCTTTTGCCTGATCAGTCAAAATGACTGAACTGAAGACATCCTGATGCATCCTCAACGGATTACTCTCCATTCAGAATGCATGGGGATATGCCTGATCAGTTCTTTTCCGGGATAGAGCCCCTAGGACGGAACTCTAGGCCGGAAAAGAAAAACGCAAGTGTGAAAGTACCCTTAGGGTCCATTCACACGTCTGTTGTTTCTTTCCTGATCTGTTCCATTTTTTGCGGAACAGATCTGGACCCATTCATTTTTAATGGGTCCTGGAAAAAAAATATCAGATTTTTTTCAGGGCCCATTGAAAATGAATGGGTCCAGATCTGGTCCAGATCTGTTCCACAAAAAACGGAACAGATCAGGAAAGAAACAACGGACGTGTGAATGGACCCTTAAACTGATATACAGCATCACTTTCGCAAAATGAATTTTTAAAAACTGCACGTTACATTTACCAAAAGTCCCCACAACTAAATATGGAAATAATCGCATGTAGATAGCTTGTGTTTATGTAAGGTAATGCAGTATTACAAGATAGGAAGAAACAGGAGCATGCTTACATATAATAGCTCTGTAAAAAAGCATTGCTTAATAAAAAATTAAAAAAACACTACAATTAATAAGGAAGACCTACCAATGGAAATGGAGAAATATTGCATACATTAAAATGTGAAAATCATTTTTTTTAAATATTTGTATGTTGAGATTTGATCTCTCAAAGCAATTGGTCCAAACTTGAGGCTGCAATACTGTGAGATTCTCATGACAATTTCAGTTTAAATTTCACAGTCTGTGCCAACTTTTGTATTAAAGGGAATCTGTCACCTGGATTTTGGGTATAGAGCTGAGGACATGGGCTTCTAGATCCCCGCTAGTGCATCCGCAATATCCAGTCCCCATAGCTCTGTGTGCTTTTATTGTGTCAAAAATACGATTTGATAGATATGCAAATTATCCTTAGATGCGTCCTGACCCTGAGGTGAGTCCAGCGTGAAGGAGCCCCAGCACCGCCCGCATCCTCCGAATCTTCTCCTTGCTCCCCGATGTCACAAAGCTAGAGCTCCGTAAACTCGCGATGCGCGAACTAGCGCATGCGCAGTTCGTTCCCTGAAGCTGATGTCAGCACAGGGAAGGAACACTATGCCGACACTGCGCATGTACTAGCTCGCACATTGCGAGATTACGGCGCTCTAGCTTTGTGACGTCGGAGAGCAAGGAGGAGATTCTGAGGATGCGGGGCAGTGCTGGGCTCATCTCAGGGACAGGACTCATCCAAGGTTAATTTGCATATCTATCAAATAGTATTTTTGACACAATAAAAATTACAGAGCTATGGGGACTGGGTATTGCGGATGTGCTAGCGGCGATCTAGCAGCCCATGTCCTCAGCTCTATTCCCAAAATCCAGGTATATAGCGACAAAGTGCTGTACATATATGATACTTAGTGCTAGGTTTTACTCTAGTGTAGGATTAAAGCTTCAGCAATCTAGAAGGAGCAGGTCGGGTCCTTCAGCTGTCAGATACAGTCAGGGACCTCAAGGAGAAGTGGATTATTACCATTTCTGCCCTCCCCTCCTAGGTATATCACCTATTGGACCCGAAGATGGCTGAAATCTAAGGCAGAGCAGAGCTGCAGGGGTCTTAGCAGACCCAGATCAGCTATGTCTGTGCAAAATGCCCTCACAAGGGGGCAGTTTCCCCCTGTAGCTGGGGCTCCTTTAAATGCAAACAAAGAAGAAGCCAACAAAATACAAAGTGTAAGAGGTCTTTTAATGATCTTGTGGGGACATACTATGTGCCAAAATATATTAAAAAGATATGACAAAATGAAATAGTAAGAGCACAGAGCAACTGGACTTCTTTTCATGAAAATATTTTGCTAGTCATCTGACTGGCTTTCTCAATTACTATGACTCATATGAGAATTCTCCAGCATTGAATACTGGTGACACGTGCTCCAGTTATGGTGGTCTTTAAGGTGTTTATTGCAATTACATTACTGAAACTATAAAGGCGTGGTTAGAGGGGTTTTCCGAGATTTTGAAAATGATGGCCTATCCTAGAGGTAGATCATCAATATTTGATCGGTTGGGGTCCGTCACCCCTATCGGGCTCAACATGTTACCAAGCACATCTGCTATACAATGTAAGGCGCTGTGCTTGGTGAGCGCCGGTGCCTTCTCAAACAGCTGATCGGCAGAGGGGGTCCAACAGCATCTCAGACCCCCACGATCAGATATTGATGACCTAAAACCGAGACAAAAAATGCTACAAACAACATTTTTGGTCTGGTGGATAGTCAGCATATATGCTGGAAAGCGGCCAGGTTACTGCTGAATCCCATTACAGTGAATGGTGATCCAGTGATGCACGGTGGTATCCGTCTATGATGGATATGGTGAACTCCGGCAGTCTGTTCCTCCACCAGAACAGACTGACGGAGTTCACAGCGTCAACATAAATAGCTTTTTTTTCACCTCTTTTGCACCAGTTCTCCTCTGCGTCTAAATTGCAGACCCAGCTGTCATCAAAGGAGTGTGCTTTGTCCTTAAAATGTAGATAAATGTAGTCCTGACTGCAGGAGTTGGCTCTTCTGTGCTGGGCTATATGCTAGACCGTACTGCATACACAATATTGCTCTTTTGGTGTAGGGTCTTTTGAGTGAACCAGTTGCTGCCTCAGTATGTTGCCAGGTTTAAAGCAATGTTTATTAAAAATTCTTCAGCTACCCCAGCTATGTACCAAAGAAACAAGTTCTGCCATCTGCCCTGCTTCGCACCTTCAATGGCAATCTTGACATTATGTCTTAATTCTTTTCTCATTTTTAATGAAAGCCCATTCTGGATACCTGCAAATTCTAAGGGCCTCTTTGAGGTGTTTCAATGCCTTTTGAGGTATTTAAAGACCCTACACCAAAACACAAAAAGAGCAATAGACCAATAATGTGCGTGCAGTGGAGGAGTGCCAGGAATTATACATACAAAAAAGCAGCTACACCAGCGTATGGTCAATCATAGAACAGCCAGAAGTTTTGGCCTATAGAGCTGCGGACATGCACGGCTAGATCGCCGCTAGCATGTCCGCAATATATCTGTCCTATAGGGCTGTGTGCTTTTAATGTCTTTAAAAAAGGATTTTATAGATATGTAAATTAGTGCTGTATGTGTCCAAGGGTCTGTACGAACCTTCGTGGAGCCCAGCCACGCCTGCCTGTGAAGGAGCCCAGCACCGCCTATGTCCTTCCCTGTGGCTGATGCCAGCACAGGGGAGGAACACTATGCCGGCACTGCGCATCGCGAGATTACAGCAATCTATTCGGAGGACATAGGCGGTGCTGGGCTCCTTCACAGGCGGGCGTGGCTGGGCTCCACGAAGGTTAGTACAGCCCCTTGGACACCTATAACACAAATTTACATATCTTTAAAATAATTTTTTAAAGACATTAAAAGCACACAGCCCTATAGGACACATATATTGCGGACATGCTAGCGGCGATCTAGCCGTGCATGTCCGCAGCTCTATAGGCCAAAACTTTGTGACAGAATGCCTTTAAGGTCTGCATCTCAAACACAGAGAAGGACTGGTGTGAAAGAAGCTAGTTATGTTAAAGCACGATTTTCATGTTAAGTTGCGCAGGTGCAGCGAGATGTCACTTGAGCGACCGCACGATCTGCAATTTCTCTGCCATCTTCAGCTTCATTAGGTTAAATTAAGCTAAAGCCGGCAAAAGGGACGCAGACCGTGCAGGAGCTCAAGTGACATCTTGTTGCGCCTGCGTGAGATTACAGTGCAGTGTCTGCTTGACATCAGAGGAGCTGGGAGGGGACCTCAGGATGAGGGGCGGTGCGAGACTCAGACAGAATAGGTGCAGCTGGGCTCCATTAACTGCTAGGACAGCCTCTTGGGCTCTTTTCACAGGTTAGCATAAATAAATTAGTTTTTTTAGGGCAAACCACAGCATTCGTATGTGAGACACAGGTATATTTCTCACATACTCAAGGAGTCCTCAGTGAACCTGTAGACAGCTTAATATGAAAAATCATGCTGGCAGAATCCCTTTAAGCTGAAGAAACCAAGCTTGAAAAGAGATGGAGGGGTGCGACATCTATTGTATGCCACTTACAATGTGGCTCTAACACCTCTCTAAAGGCAGATTAACCACACCTAAAGCTTCAGTCATGGAAATGCAGTTAACACCTTACCCCCATGACTGAAGCAAAAGTCACCAGTATTTAATGTGGGAGAATTCTCGTAGAAGTCATTCTAATTAAAAAAGCCAGTCGGGTGACTAGTGAAACATCTTTAAAAAAAATACACAATAATTCATACCATGCCCTAGATAAATGAGAATCTTTACAGACAACTATAAGAAAAATAAAATTAAAATAAATGCACATACAAAACGTTGCCATAATCTCGATGTTCGTGCAAAAATATACATACCGTATTTTATATTAGAATGACACACACAATAGGAAACCAATTTTAATATTTTTTTAATGTCAGTTTGGATATTTAAAGAATGAAGAGCTATAGTTTAAAATTATATATATTTTTTATCTTTCACATATGTATCTAAAAACTGAAAAAGAAACAAACACATTAATTCAGTGCCCTATGTGTCTTATAAGGATATTTTCACACTAGCGCTTTTCTTTTCCGCCATAGAGTTCCCTCACAGGGGCACAATACCGGAAAAGAACTCATGAGGCATATCCCCCTGCATTCTGAATGGAGAGCAATCCGTTGAGGATGCATCAGGATGTCTTCAGTTCAGTCATTTTGACTGATCAGGCAAAAGATAAAACCGTAGCACGCTATGGTTTTATCTCCAACGAAAAAAAACTGAAGACTTGCCGGAATGCCAGATCCGGCATTTTTTACCATAGGAATGTATTAGTGCCGGATCTAGCATTCAAAATACCGGAATGCCGGATCCGTCCTTCTGGTCTGCGCATGCGCAGACCGGCAAAACTTTTAAAATAGATACAAGACAGATCTGTCTGTCCGCATGACAAGCGGAGAGACGGATCCGTTCTTGCAATGCATCCGGATGTGTCTCACAAATGCTTTCAGTCACATGCAGATCGGCGGATCCGCGGGCAGTTCTGACGACGGAACTGTCTGCCGGATCACACTGCCGCAAGTGTGAAAGTAGCCTAAAATAGATGCAAAAGTTTGTAAGGCTAACAAATAAAAATGAGTTGTAAAGGCACCATCTGAGCTGAATTGCAAAGAAAACCAGTGTGATCATTAAAGGGGTATTCCCATCTGGACATTTATGGCATATTTATAGGATGTCTGATAGGTGTGGGACCCACTCCTATCTCAAATTAAAAAAAAAGCCCTGAAGCGAATGGAGAGCATGCAGCATATGTATGCAGAAAACAATGGTGGGGCCCCATTCTTGAGACAGGATAAGTCCCAAAGATGGGATCCACACTTATCAGACATGGCAATATGCCATAAATATCAAGATGGGAATACCCTTTATGGCCTTTTCAGGTCTGGTCATTAAGGAGTTAAAGTGGTACAAGTACACATTATGTCTAACTAATGTGGTTGGTGATATGAATTCTCACAAGGTGTCCATGGTAGAACGATACTTAAAGGGGTATTCCCATCTCAGACAATAGGGGCATGTCGTTAGGATATTCCCCCATTGTCTGATAGGTGCCGGTCTCAGAGGTGGGACCCGCACCTATCTCGTAAATACAGCCGGCAAAGCAGTGAGATGTAACCTGAATCCTTTAGGCTACATTCACACGTCAGTATTTTCCTATATCCCGATTTTCGGTCCGTTTTTTGCGGATCCGTTGTTCCTGAAAATGTTTCCGTATGTCATCCGTTTTTTGGGGATCCGCAAAAAACGGAAACATGTATAAATTTCAATAAGCAAATAAAGTTGTTTGGATTTCTTTGAAAAAAAAAATGAAAAAATAAAATAAAAAATGTGTTATGTTTCCAGGAACGGATTCCGCATAAAACGGATGACATATGGAATGACATCCGAATGTCTTCCGTTTTTTGCGGATCCATTGACTTTGTATTGTACCAGGATCCGAATTTTGCGGAAAAGAATAGGACATGTTTTATATTTAAACGGACATGCGGAACGGAACAATGGAAACGGACAGCACACATTGTGCTGTCCGATTTTTTCCAGGACCCATTGAAAATGAATGGGTCCAGAACTGGTCCTGATCTGTTCCGCAAAAAACGGAACAGATCAGGAAAGAAAAAACGGACGTGTGAATGGAATTAGTCTCAGTTCATAGTATGCTACACTTGGAAAGTTTCCTGATTCCAGAAGAGCAAATTGACTCATATAAATTGCTTTGTCTCATCAAGAGCTCTACACCTGAATCCAGCGGATGCAGAGACTCTGTGCTCTTCAGCTTCAAGGACACCTTCTCACAGGTGTACAAGTCTTACAAATTAATTAACTCATCTCTATTCCTGAAGTATACATCTAACACTCTCACAGATTATTTTTAGCCAGACATACGTCCCCTTGGACACAACCTTTGCCATTATACCGTTTATTCAAAAGCGCAGTCGACTGCAGTTTTTTAGTACAACTATGCAAAAATAAAAATTATTTTCAATTAATGGGAGTCAATAGCAGACATATGCAGCAGTCAAGATACAGGTACACACATTGGTCACGCTAAACGTGATCCAGTATGGTGTGAACCTAGTCTCCTTAGTGCAGCCAAAAGCTCTGGACCTGTAACTTATGTTTTTCACATGTTTAATGCATGCATTTAAACCTTTTAGCTATTAGGTCTCCTTTAAATGAAATTAGGATTCCCACAGTTTATTTAAATTATTTAATAGAATTTCCTGCATAAGCTTGCTTATTCCCCAGCCCTTATCGCAAATGGTCACACTTAAATACAATTATTTTAATCTTAAACGGTTTGTCTAGGATTTTACAACTGATAAAGGCTATGTACAACTTCAGGGGCAATTTTTTTTTCATGATTGCATTTTACCCATTTGGGGTTGAAATCATTTTTTCAGTTGGTCTTTATTAGAAAAAAAATATTGAGCTGTTCTGTCACAAAGGGTTAACTGTTTTTATACCGTGTTTCTCCAAAAATAAGACAGGATCTTATATTATTTTTTTTCTCCGAAAAAAGGGTTAGGGCTTACTATTGGGGTAGGGCTTATTTTGGCTCCATGAACATATTTTATATAGACACACGCCAATTACAGAACAGTCCCTGGACGGTGTTTATATTAAATATGACTATAAACCCCCTCATCCATAGGAATGCACCCATATACTGCAGTACATGGGTGCATTGTTATGGATGAGGGGGGTTATAGTCATATTTGCCACACATTTTTCATTCTGGTACCGTATATTGCCCCCTGAGCTGTCCTTACCCAAGGGACCTAGGCAGCAGTCTGCGGTACCAGGGAGAGCAGACACGACACAGGAGAGATGTAGGGAGCTCCTCCAGGCAGCAGAGAGGAGAAGGAGATCCTCCTGCTGCCTCCTTCATGGCTGGCGGCAGTACATGGCATACAAAGAAGCTGCCAGCCCGCCTAACGTGAAAGTGAAGGGAAGCGCGGGCTGCCGGGATAATTTGGCATTTAGTGAAGGCTAATTCACTGAAGCCTGCGCTGCCCGCCTGCCCAGTTTCATGGCAGCTCATGAGCCATTAGTGAGCGCTCCTGAGCTGCTGCAGCCCGCACATTTCCCCCACCATCCCTTTATATAAATAAAATACGACTGTATCTAGGGCTTATTTTTGGAGTAGGGCTTATATTTTAAGCCTACTCCAAAAACCCTGCAAAATAGTGCTAGGGCTTATTATCGGGGTAGGGCATATTTTCGGGGAAACACGGTAGTTGTGTGAATCCTACTTTGACTTTCTGTCCATCATCTAATAAGCTCTATCTCTAAATTACTAAAAGGTCATAAACATTTAAGCCACATTATTATCAGTAAGATAAGAACTGAGCTATAATAAGTGTTTATATTGTGAGACGGCTGAGATAAGGAGTCTGTCAGCTAGCTGTCTGCCGGAGCAGACAGACAATTCTGATTCTGCTAGTAAGGTATCTCAGCTCTGTACAGTTAAAAAATGATTTTTAGCTTATAATGAGTACAATGCACTAATAAAAAAAATTGCCCCCAACGGTGTTCATAGCCTTTAAGATAGGCCATTAATGTTGGATTTTGTCACAACGTTTTCACTACATTTTACATCCTTTGTGGACATATAAAGTAAGATGTAGTATGTTACAGAACTTTTCATTATATAGAAGCGGCAAACCCCTTTGGCCAGGTCCCCACAGTGTCATTAGATTGCCAGCAAATTTGGCTTCAGACCTCTTGTACTTTATAAGAATACCCTAAACGTAAAACCTTCATGTAAATGAATGTGAAAAAATAGGAAACTAAAACAAATCAAATATACAATATATAACAGAAGATAATTAACCCTGAATATAAAAATAAAATTTCAAACTGTGGATTTAGGATGCTAAAAAGAAAATACACTCTGCTGCCACCCCAGAAGAGCTGACAGTCTACGTGTGTGAAAACTGCTTTATTTCCTTCCTCATGGATGGCCATTTAGTGATTGCTTCTAAATAGAAAAGGGAACAGTAATCTAAATGACTGAAAAGACAGTACTTCACAGCCATGGGCTGCTTTTTAGACCAGGCCTTAGAAAAGTGACATAAAGAGTACTTTTCATTTTCACTAATTCTGAACAACTAGGTCACCATATTGAAGTCTGACCAGGTATTGCATTGAAGCCGTCTATGCCGATACCAGTGGTTGATCTTTTAAAAATACAGACTCCTTCTGCTATATTTGTAAGTAACTACTGTAGGATTTCTATATAACATAAAGCAAGGAAGACCATATAGATGATAGTATATATTATATACATATAATCTAAATGGAAAAAATGAGCACCTATGTCAATAAATTACTTATCTAACACTCATCCTGGCTTATAGCTCGTATAGTCCAGAGCTACATTCAGAATTCTGCTGGTTATTAGAAACAGTCGATGGCAAACAACAAAGTAGTAGTAGCTAGTTTTGAAGGGTTTCTGTCATCAGAAATTACGTTATGTAGCTGACTGACATTAGCGATGGGCTAATGTCCGCAGTACATAACAGTGTGGGCGTTGCGTCAGCACCTAGAGGCTCAGTCTACACACCCTTTGGCACACCCAGGTGCAGTTGATTGACTTTCGAGTTCTCCTCATCGTCCTGTAAATCCCATGCAGTGAGGAAGCCGGCTGTAGGAGCCCATCCTTCACTCACTGCGCCTATGCCGAATACTAAACAGGACAGCGCAGGCGCGGGATTTACGGGACGATGAGGAGAACTCGAATGTCAATCAACTGGACCTGGGCGTGCCAAAGGGTGCGTAGACCGAGCCTCTAGGTGCTGACGCAACGCCCTCATAGCACCTAGAGGCTCATTAGCATCTTTTAAAAGTCATTATTTTAGGAGAACGGCGGCAGGCAGGGAGTTATAAAGCACACTGTTATGTAGTGCTGACATTAGCCCATCACTAATATCAGTCAGCTACATAACGTTATTTCTCGTGACAGAAACCCTTTAACTACATCAGATTACTATACAGTACCTGTACTGGGTATGACTCCCCAGAATCTGAAACCCCAAACCAGAAAATTGACTAGCAGGGAATACTGGCAGATTTCAGATCTGTAGACTGCAAAACTGTGAATGCAGCTCTGAAGTGTAATACAGGATGTAACTCAGGATCAATACAGGATAAGTAATGTAATGTATGTACACAGTGACTTCACCAGGAGAATAGTGAGTGCAGCTCTGAAATATATTACAGGATGTAACTCGGGATCGGTACAGGATAAGAAATATATGTAAACAGTGACTGCACCAGCAGAATAGTGAGTGCAGCTCTGGGGTATAATACAGGATGTAACTCAGGATCAATACAGGGTAATTAATGTATGTCCACAGTTACTTCACAAGCAAAATAGTGAGTGCAGCTCTGGAGTATAATACAGGATCAGTACAGGATATGTAGTGTCATGTATGTTCACTGTGACTCAACCAGCAGAATAGTGAGTGTAGCTCTGGAGTGTAATAAAGGATATAACTCAGGATCAATACAGAACTAATGTAATGAATGCACACAGTGATTTCACCAGCAGAATAGTGAATACAGCTCTGGAGTATAATACAGGATGTAACACAGGATCTGTACAGGATAAGTAATGTAATATATGTACACAGTGACTCCACCAGCAGAATAGTGAGTGTAGCTCTGAAGTATAATACAAAATGTAACTCAGGATCAGTACAGGATAAGTAATGTAATGCATGCACACGGTGATTTCACCAGAATAGTGAGTGCAGCTCTGGAGTATAATACAGGATGTAACTCAGGATAGGTACAGGATAAGAAATATATGTACACAATGACTCCACCAGCAGAATAGTGAGAGCAGCTCTGGAGTATAATACAGGATGTAACTCAGGATCAGTACAGGATAAGTGATAAAACACTCCAAAGCCAAACACTCTCGTCATTTAAACATTTGACCATGGTTTGCAATTTTAAAAGAAAAACTATGGCATCATTATTACAATCATGCAGACTTTTATATTATGTATAGTCTGGTTTTATGACAGATTTCCTTCACTGATTGGGAAACCTGGCAATGAAGTGACTGCCCAGAATTTTGTTGCTGGTATAGGTGACTCTAAACATATAGTTATATATGTACCCTCCCTTATTAGTTATCCAAGCCCCATAAGGAGTAAATTACCACATAAATTGGCTGTCGATAGGTGGGACTTGTGCCTTAAAGAGCACTTTAGAAATGTTTGTGTCTTGCGGTTTAAGAACTGCACAGGCTGTTGGTGATAGATTTGTCAATGATGGTAGGGGGTGCATTAAACATAAGTGTGCCTCTCTTGACACAGCCCACAATAATGGTCTAAATGAAAGGTAACAGAGACATTGGAGATAATTTGCTTCCCACCGTCATATAGTGCAGAGGGGGTTGATGTGCTTTCAGTAATTGTACCCTAGTGCTATATTTTTGATACAATCAGGTGTTGGACATAATTTGCTAAACAGCATTATAAAGGGTTGGGTTCTGGTGGAGGAGGCGCTCAACCATGTTAAAATTAGGAATGACTATAGGGCCACTTATGAGTAAGCATAAAAATAAGATGGTGCTAATGTTACCAGAGGATAGAAAATGATTGTAGTTGATGTTGTAGCGGAGACGTCTTAGGAAATGTCTTATGGATACACCCTAATTATCCTGCGTAGCCGGGGACACACAAGCACTAGTAATTGTATACACGCGTGTTAGGTGTGCATTTAGATGTGTGTGTTTGTGTAGGGGGAGTTGTGATGTATAAGTTTTGTGTCTGATTGCTTATCTCTTTCTCTCTCTCTTTTTCCCCATGTGTTCCGATTGTGTGCGCATGTGTAACAATGTATCCGTCCTTGTGTGTTACATTGTGTGTAACTGCATTACCATCTGTCTCCACACATTGTTTTGTGGCTGTGTTGCGTTACTGCATTGCATGATTTTGTCGCTACTGTCTGGCTTATTTTGTCGCTATGCTGTTTTATTGTGCTGCTCCATTGTTGTGTATCATTCCATTGTGTCGCTGTGTCATTGTGTTGCTGTATTGTGTTGTTGTGTAGCATTCTCAGCGCCTTCCCCCGCCGGGTCCAACAGGTTTGTCACAATTGGATCACGAGACAGCAACTTTCTGAACCTCCCCCAGCAGTCTCAAGTAAGTCAGAGATATTCCCTGATATGTAATTCACCTTTTACTAAACATACACCCCCTCCTAACCTGTAATAGACCATTTACTAATCACAGCTCTCCCTACTGAGGAATGCATCAGTCCCTAATCTGTAATGCACACGATAACTAATCACTACTCACCCTAATCTGTAATACACTGATAAATCAGCCCTCGTCTGAAATACCTAGATGACTAATCGCTAATGCACGACCCTCTGTTCATTGTATGCATCCAAATAATTTGTAACATAAACTAATCACAGCTCCTCCTGCTCTATAATACAAGCCCAGCTATCCCTAGCCTATAATACTTTTCATCTCCATATATTAAATCCAGACCCGATCTGCCCAGCATGTGAAAAATCATTCCTCATGATGCAAATATTGCTAGGCACAGTGCTGCACGTGTATAACGATATCTAAGAGATGATTAATGCTTCCATTTTAACTTTTTTTTTATCAGTAAAACCAAGACAAATGTTACGTTTTTAAACTCGTTTTGATGGAAAGTCCAATCAGTCTGAAAGTGATCACTTAATTGCTGCCACCGGTCAATGGTTACCACCAGACAGCTGATGATTGTCTTTACCGTTATAGTCACCTTAAAGGGGTTGCTCAGGTTTTTCTTTTTTTATTATTATTTTTTTAATCTAACCCCCAGACATGGACCTGTGAGGAAATCCATATTCACTTGCTTCCCGCTGCACGGTTAATACTCCGTGGCTCCAGAGCTGTCTTCACCGAACCTCTGGCACAGATAGTAGTGCGCTGCTGCAGGCAATGACAGGGCTCAGCCGTGACCGCCTGGGAGCCAGAATCAAGCAGAGTGGATAAGGAGAGTGTGGATTTCTCTACAGGTCCAGATATCTGGGTGTTGGATTACAAAAACAAAACCTGGACAACCCCTTTAACGCAATTCTGCACTGCACCCCACTGTTAAATATACTGTTTTTAAATATACTGTACCTTTAACAAAGTTAAAACAAATTACTGTTCTAATACATTTTATTTACAACTTTCCAGAAATTACTGATATTTCCCTTTAAGTAAATGTCCACCTTCTAACACCTTGTTTTTAGGGTTAATAACTCTCTTGCTATAGGCTATAGGAATTTTATCCTTTAATTCTAAAAAATGACTTAAAGAAGTAGGTGATTTGGTGCTCAGCATCAGAGAAACAGATATATATATATACAGGGATCTGCTATTTTGATACTGAGCTCCACATCACCTGCTTTTTTAAACACATCTTTATCATTAAAGGAAGAAATTCTTGTTGCCTGTGGCGCCCACTAGGGGGAGCTTACAGTCTTTCTGCCTCCTTTTTATAGAGTTCAATTTATAAATCATGTGCAGTAAGCACTAGCGCTCCCCTAGTGGTGGTGACAGGTAGTCAGAGTTTTATCATTTCCCTTTATGGTAATAAAGTAGATTCGGAGTTTTGCATCAGCAATAAGAATATTCTGAAGATACAGAATCACATATTATGCAAGTTTGGACTTCTTTTCAAAGTACATAATATATGGACTTTAAATGTACCTCCTTAAACTTAAATATAAAGGCAGTATTATTGTTGCTTGAGTGCATACAAGCAGCCATTTTTCCTTAAAGGAATATTTCCATCGCAGACAATGGGGGCACATGGCCAGGATATGACCCACAGGATATGACCCCACCTATGGGACCCGCACCTATCTCTAAAACGAAGCCTAACATGAGGCCGGAAAACTGGTGGCCAGCGGAGCCGAGTCCAGACACCATCAAAGCCTTTCTATTGGCCCGCTGAAAATAGCCAAGCGGTGCGCTTGGTTATTTTAGGAAACCCCATAGAAATGAATGGCAGTGCACCGCGATTGTGCGGCCACCGCGATTGTGCGGCCACCGCTCCCATTTATTTGGCGGCCCCATAGAAATGAATAAAGGGCAGCCACGCATGTGCAGTGCGTCCACCGGGACTTTTCTGGCTCAGTTTACTAGATAGGTGCAGGTCCTAGAGGTAGAACCCACACCTATCAGACAATGGGATCATATTCTAGCAATTTACATATTACAGATTACACTGGGCAATCAGGGTGTCAGAATAAAATGAAAAACTGACTTCCTGAGGCAAATGGACTCATGACTTCATCCGATCATGCCATACACTTGTACTTTCAGCTGACCACAGTGGAAATTTTCCAACCTGATGAATTACATTTTCAGCAGACAGAAGCCTGCAGTTTCGAGTAATCAATCACGTATAATTTTCAACTTTATGAACAAAATCGGATATTTCAGACAACTTTTACGTGTACAAGCCCCACAATCTCTAATTAGATAAATAATTATAACTTGTGTACAGCTCTCTGTTATCAGGAGCATACACACAGTGAACTATGTAAATTAGGCTACCCTCACACTCGCGTTTGGCACGGATCCGTTCAGATAATACCCGTTCACAACGGATCCGTTTGTATTATCTTTAACATAGCCAAGACGGATCAGTTTTCTTTTGTGCCACATTGTGTCATGGAAAACGGATCCGTCCCCATTGACTTACACTGTGTCAGAAAGGATCAGTTGGGCTCAGTTTCGTCAGACGGACACCAAAACGCTGCAAGCAGCGTTTTGGTGTACGCCTCCAAAGCGGAATGGAGACGGAACGGAGGCAAACTGATGCATTCTGAGCGAATCCTTTTCCATTCAGAATGCATTAGGGCAAAACTGATCCGTTTTGGACCGCTTGTGAGAGCCCTGAACGGATCTCACAAACGGAAAGCCAAAACGCCAATGTGAAGTAGACTTAGGCCTTATGCACACGTCCGTTATTTTGGTCTGCATCCGAGCCACAGATGCAAACCCATACAGTTCAATAGGGCAGCAGAAGATGCGGACAGCACTCCATGTGCTTTCTGCATCCGTTGCTCCGTTCCGTGGTCCGCAAAAAAAATATAACCTTTTATAACAGTTATATTAATGGCTATCCGCGCCGTTCCGCAAATTGCGGAAAGCACACGGACGCCATCCGTGTTTTGCGAGCCACAATTTGCGGACCGCAAAACACACAACGGTCGTGTGCATAAGGCCTTAGGCTGCGTTTACATCGTCATAGAGTTCCACTGTAAAAAAGACCTAAACCTATACATTTTTTACTCTGCAGAATGGAAAGGCATGGTGTACTACTCTTTTGCTTTCTTTTTCTCCCCCAATGTATATGTTAAATGTAGGACAAAAACGTGATCTGAACCCAGCCTTACTGATAAGTAACGACAACACCTCCACCCTGAACACAAATAATTGTTTTTTGAATGATAATATTCCACCCCCAAGTAATAGAATCAATACAATCAGCCGCTTATCTCTTATGTATTGATGCCTAAATACACACCCCAATCTTTAATAAAGCCCCCGCATTTGTTGTAGCCCAATACAGTAACTGAAATTACACCCATACATAACCACAAAACTAAAATGCAATACAAACTATTACACAACTTATACACTTCAGCAAGTGGCATTTATCATGTAGAGAAAGTTAATACAAGGCACTTACTAATGTATTGTGATTGTCCATATTGCCTCCTTTGCCGGCTGGATTCCTTTTTACATCATACATAATACACTGCCACTACATTTCAATGGTTACATCCACCATCCAATCCATCAGTGGTGGCCGTGCATGCACACTATAGAAATAGGCCTGTCTGGTGGCTGGTACTGTGGGAGTACGCATAGGCTTGGGCTATTTCCTATAGTGTGCAAGCACGACTACCACTGCTGGATTGTAGGGTGGTTGTAACCATGGAAACGAGAAGTGTGTAATGTGGTAGAAAAATGAATCCAGCCAGCAAAGGTAGTGATATGGATAATAACAAAACATTAGTAATTGCCTTGTATTAACTTTATCTACGTGGTAAATGCTATTTGCTGAAGTGAGACAACCCCATTAAATACACTTACAACTAATTTCAGATCAACCCCTGCCTATACGTCTTATTAGGTCCTATAGAGGTCTCCACTTGGGACAACTTTCTATACAACCTAAACTGTAATAAACATTTTAGTAATCCTAATTCTAGTCAACCCCATAATATATTAGGTCCGACATGTAATAAATCTCTACTGTAAGGCAACAAGAATTTCTCTACAACTACAACTATTTTACCTAATCTCTAATGCAGCATATAATACCTACAACACTTGCTAAACACTATGGGGGAAATCCATTACTCCCAATACACCTATGTTTGGCTTAAAAAGTCATGAAGCCCTGGTTCTGCAACTTTTTAGTCGAAACAGGCATTTTCCGCTGCCCTCCCCAGGCTTACAGGGAGACATCGTACCTGGCTAATTTATCGTTATTTATGCCAGAAACGTGTGTAAATAATGAATGAAATGTACGCCAGCTCCAAGTTGCTGTAGATATCAGTTTGGCGCACTGACTGCCGGAGGAAGCATATAATTTATGACAAAGACTTTCTGGTAATGTTCTTTCAAAGAAAATAAAGATCTTTCATCTAAAACAGGGATCTCAAACTCGGTCGTATACATATATATATACACTCACCTAAAGAATTATTAGGAACACCTGTTCTATTTCTCATTAATGCGATTATCTAGTAAACCAATCACATGGCAGTTGCTTCAATGCATGTAGGGTTGTGGTCCTGGTCAAGACAATCTCCTGAACTCCAAACTGAATGTCAGAATGGGAAAGAAAGGTGAATTAAGCAATTTTGAGCGTGGCATGGTTGTTGGTGCCAGACGGGCCGGTCTGAGTATTTCAAAATCTGCTCAGTTACTGGGATTTTCACGCACAACCATTTCTAGGGTTTACAAAGAATGGTGTGAAAAGGGAAAAACATCCAATATGCGGCAGTCCTGTGGGCGAAAATGCCTTGTTGATGCTAGAGGTCAGAGGAGAATGGGCCGACTGATTCAAGCTGATAGAAGAGCAACGTTGACTGAAATAACCACTGGTTACAACCGAGGTATGCAGCAAAGCATTTGTGAAGCCACAACTCGCACAACCTTGAGGTGGATGGGCTACAACAGCAGAAGACCCCACCGGGTATCACTCATCTCCACTACAAATAGGAAAAAGAGGCTACAATTTGCACAAGCTCACCAAAATTGGACTGTTGAAGACTGGAAAAAATGTTGCCTGGTCTGAGTCTCGATTTTTGTTGAGACATTCAAATGGTAGAGTCCGAATTTGGCGTAAACAGAATGAGAACATGTATCCATCATGCCTTGTTACCACTGTGCAGGCTGGTGGTGGTGATGTAATGGTGTGGGGGATGTTTTCTGGGCACACTTTAGGCCCCTTAGTGCCAATTGGCCATCGTTTAAATGCCACGGGCTACCTGAGCAGTGTTTCTGACCATGTCCATCCCTTCATGACCACCATGTACCCATCCACTGATGGCTACTTGCAGCAGGATAATGCACCATGTCACAAAGCTCGAATCATTTCAAATTGGTTTCTTGAACATGACAATGAGTTCACTGTACTAAAATGGCCCCCACAGTCACCAGATCTCAACCCAATAGAGCATCTTTGGGATGTGGTGGAACGGGAGCTTCGTGCCCTGGATGTGCATCCCTCAAATCTCCATCAACTGCAAGATGCTATCCTATCAATATGGGCCAACATTTCTAAAGAATGCTATCAGCACCTTGTTGAATCAATGCCACGTAGAATTAAGGCAGTTCTGAAGGCAAAAGGGGGTCCAACGCCGTATTAGTATGGTGTTCCTAATAATTCTTTAGGTGAGTGTATATATGTTGGCCACACATAGAAAAAACTTCCAGCTGACAGGCCACATTAATTTCAAATATGATACAATCGAAAGTAATTCTAATAGACTATAGCACTGCATACCTCTTACATCCAGAGACATCTCCTCTGATGTACATGTTCTCTTTCATCATCTTCTCCATTCAGACCTGCCTTGTCTCTTCAAAGTTTGGCACACAGACATCTTAGGTTCCTCACTTTTCCATCATCCTCCCCCTCCTGGTGCCCCACAAATGTTATTCTGCTACCTCCCCCTCCTCCCTCCAATACTGTGCATACTGTGCTCCCCAATGCCCACAAATATTTTACTGCATAAATAATAGTGCCATACATACAGATAGCCAGGCCCCCCCCCCCCCGATAGTAATAATGCTCCCAGACTGCCCATAATAATAATACCTTTACAGTACCCCCAATAGTGATAATGCTTCCAAGAGTGCCCCTGTTAGCAGCAGCAGACTCCATATTGTGCCCAATAAGAATGGCCCCAGTGCCTCCAGTAGTAATTATGCAACCATGGTTATCCCAATGGAAATAAGGACCCCCAATAGTGCCCCCAGTAGCAACAAGGCCCCTCTATAAGTAGTAATAAAGGCAGCAATAGTGTCCCCAGTATTCAGAATGCCTCCCCCCTGCAATGCCTCATGTAGTTATAAATGCCCTGTAGTGCCCCCCCCCCCCCCCCCCTATATTTACATCCCCACGTCTCAGGTGGATTGTTGACGTAGTTACGAACGCCGGCATCCAGATTCATGTCATCACGCCGCCTGAGAAATGACGCAATAGGTCACAATGATGTTATCGTGAGTCCGAAATTTGCATATATATCATATTTGTATATAGAGATATAGTTCAGTATATCTCTATATACATATCTCTAAAATAAGAAAAGATGGCAGCACAGTTAATAGCAGTAAGCGGGTGCAACGCCCTATGGGAGCACTCCACAAATAGAAAAATAAAACTTTATTCATCCGTGCGGTACATATCTATATATATATTTACATATATATTTGTCATCTATATATATCTTTAATCATGGGCATGGGCAGAGGCATAACTAGAACTGACAGGGCCCCACAGCAAATTTTTATGAGTATATATCAGCGAAATTGCAGAAGGCCTCGATGGTAAGGTGTGTCTTTTTGCTGATGACACAAAGATTTGTAACAGGGTTGATGTTCCTGGAGGGATACACCAAATGGAAAAGGATTTGGGAAAACTAGAGGAATGGTCAAAAATCTGGCAACTAAAATTTAATGTTGATAAGTACAAGATAATGCACCTGGGGCGTAAAAACCCAAGAGCAGAATATACAATCAGTGATGCAGTCCTAACCTCAGTATCTGAGGAAAGGGATTTAGGGGCCATTATTTCAGAAGACTTAAAGGTAGGCAGACAATGTCATAGAGCAGCAGGAAATGCTAGCAGAATGCTTGGGTGTATAGGGAGAGGTATAAGCAGTAGAAAGAGGGAGGCGCTCATGCCGCTCTACAGAGCACTGGTGAGACCATCTGGAGTATTGTGCGCAGTACTGGAGACCATATCTCCAGAAGGATATCGATACTTTGGAGAGAGTTCAGAGAAGAGCTACTAAACTAGTACATGGATTGCAGGATAAAACTTACCAGGAAAGATTAAAGGACCTTAACATGTATAGCTTGGAAGAAAGACGAGACAGAGGGGATATGATAGAAACTGCTAAATACATAAAGGGAATCAACAAGGTAAAAGAGGAGAGAATATTTCAAAGAAGCAAAACTGCAACAAAAGGACATAGTTTTAAATTAGAGGGGCAAAGGTTTAAAAGTAATATCAGGACGTATTATTTTACTGAGAGAGTAGTGGGTGCATGGAATAGCCTTCCTGCAGAAGTGGTAGCTGCAAATACAGTGAAGGAGTTTATCCATGCATGGGATAGGCATAAGGCCATCCTTCATATAAGATAGGGCCAGGGGCTATCCAAAGTATTCAGTATATTGGGCAGACTAGATGGGCAAAATGGTTCTTATCTGCCGACACATTCTATGTTTCTATGTTTCTTTTTTGTAACTTTTTATTTACTGTATTTATTCATTTGCCTGTCATTTTTAGTACAACTTTATTTTTAACATTTACAGTTGCTGACGGAGTTTATATTCAATTCAACCCCTTTAAAACCTGCGCTGCAATTGTAATAGACATGTCTAATTTACCTCTACATATCCACAAGTATTTTAGCCTCTGTACCTTTCATACTGCAGCCATGGACACACTCATACACGCACTTTCCACATACATGGACGCACTCTCCACATACATGGACGCACTCTCCACATACATGGACACCGAAATTATGATAAACTCCAAGCATTGATTAGGCATAAATGGGTTGTCATCCATCAGGATTTGGCCCAAAAGCTGATATATAGCATGTCAAAGCAAAATGCAGAAATGCAGAAGTCTTGAGAAAGGGTAAAAATAGAAATATTGAGTCTTTGCATAAACTTGTTAATAAATGTTAAAAAAACGTATGAACTGCTTATAATTGTACTTCAGTAAGTATACCATAGAAACAACTGATAAAAAGATTGAAAAACACTGAAGCAGCAAACTTTGAGATTTGTGTCAGTCTCTAAACTTTTTGCCACAAGTGTATATTTTACTGTATTAAAAATCTTATTTTCACATTGTTTGCTGAGCCTCATAATAGGCTGACACTTTCTATTTTGTAGAGATCATTTATCACTTTAATCACAGGCAGCATGAGAATAAAAAGCTACATAATTATTATGCAGCAGATATGACAGGTTTACACCATTGATGAGGACAGCTTCCCTTCTCCCCCTCCCTGGATTGCGACCTCTGCACGTCATACAGCATGCTCACAGTACTGTCCCATTAGAAGTCAAAGCGCATGCTCACAGTACTCTCCCACAGAATTCCACAGGTCCAACCAGGTAAAAGAATATAAGTAATATAATGCAACTATAAAATCTGAAAAAGATTACAATACTAATAAAAGCACTATGGACACATAATCTTACCTCCACACAAACTTACCTGCACATACATTTACCTCTATATAAACTTACCTGCACATACATTTACCTCTATATAAACTTACCTGCACATACATTTACCTCCACACAAATTTACCTGTACATACATTTACCTCTATATAAACTTACCTGCACATACATTTACCTCTATATAAACTTACCTGCACATACATTTACCTCCACACAAATTTACCTGTACATACATTTACTGCTATATAAACTTACCTGAACATACATTTACCTCTATATAAACTTACCTACACATACATTTATCGCTATATAAACTTACCTGTACATACATTTATCGCTATATAAACTTACCTGCACATACATTTACCTCTATATAAACTTACCTGCACATACATTTACCACTATATAAACTTACCTGCACATACATTTACCTCCATATAAACTTACCTGAACATACATTTACCTCTATATAAACTTACCTACACATACATTTATCGCTATATAAACTTACCTGAACATACATTTATCGCTATATAAACTTACCTGCACATACATTTACCTCTATATAAACTTACCTGCACATACATTTACTGCTATATAAACTTACCTGAACATACATTTACCTCTATATAAACTTACCTACACATACATTTATCGCTATATAAACTTACCTGAACATACATTTATCGCTATATACATTACATTTAGTTTCCATATATACTTACATCCTCATAAACTTACTTATACATGAACCTACCTCCACATAAACTTACATCTGCCAAAAATTACAATACTATTAAAAGCACTACCAACTCTTAACTTACCTCCTCATAATCTTATGTCCACACAAACTTACCTGCACATAAATATACCTCCACATAAACTTACCTGCGCACAAATTACCCTCATCATAAACTTAACTCTACTGTTTATCTGTCAAAAATTACAAGACTAATAAAAGCACTTAATCAACATTTAACCTACCTCCCCATAATCTTATCTCCACACAAACTTACCTGCACATACATTTACCTCTATGCAGGATAAAATGAACTCTGCCAGACTGCCGGAACAGCCTGAGAGATATTTTTAACGCATATGTGAAAGTAGCCTTACCTTGACATAAATTTATGCACATATAAAATTAGCTCTACATTAAAGGATAACTGTCACACTTAGACCCTAATTTCAATTTTCATACATGTAGTTACTAATAACATGATATTCCAGAATCAGTTACTATTAGACTGTCTTACCCCATATTTAATAAGATTCAGCCCTTAGCAACCAGTCTGCATAAAACTGCAATTTCACTATTCAGTTAAGATGGCCGCCACTGCCCTCACCCTGAGGCTAATCCCGCCTGTCCTCACTAGCCAGTAACAATAGCCCCCCAAAAGTGTCAGTAACCAGAGCCCCCCCCTAAAGGGTTAATCTCCTGCAGCACAAAGGGGTCCTCTTACCACATGTTGCTTTCATTTATACACTGAGCAGACGGCAGATCTCCCTTCCCTGGTCTGCGCTGCTTCGACTCTGCATTGTCCAGCTCTGCTGAGTGAGGGAGCGTCTGCCAAGCGCAGGGACAGGGAGAAGTGCACATAGCCCAGGCACTGTTATCAGCTGCTGGGGAGGACCTGGCTTTAATAATTTACTCACAGTCCCTGGCTATCAGCAATGTGACCTTGCATGCAGCCTGCTTCTGCATCCTCCGTCCTTCAACACATAGACGGACCATGCCTAGCAACAATATTTTAAGCACAGGTAAAAGTAGGCAGTACAGGGAACAAAACTGTGGAATTAAGGGGTAATTGAATAGACAGTGAAAAGTTGAAATAGGGCCACCAAGGAGATATTAATCACCACAATCCAATACTCCCCCCTCCCCCCCCAAAATATATGATAGTTATACTTTAACTTACCTCCACATAAAGCATAATCATTGTTGTAAGATAAAACAAAGGTCTCATTTCAGAGATTTTTCCTTACCGTATAAAACTGCAAATCATTCTTTGCTTTCTTATAGTTTAGGCTTTCTGGTCTTCAGTCTCCTGCTTCTGGCATTTAATCACCTGTTATCAATGGGTAATCCAGCCCAAATATCATGTTATCAGTAAAAGTCCATGGAAGCAGTAGAGTACTTCAATATAAATATATTTTTTTTTTAACAAAATTTTTATTCCAGGAGAATTGAATATCCAAGATGTACAATGACAATTAAAGTAGGTAACATGACATATCATTAATAATTGTACAATCAGTGCTAGTGGAAAAATGCCAGATATGTTCTTCCGATTAATTCTCAAAGTCAAAATCCACTATGGCCAATATCTCCCGTATTTTGTATTTTTCAAACCCCCTAATGCCCCCCCAAATCTAACTAAAACCCCTGGTCATAATCCAAACTTCCCATTGCGAAGTATTCTCCCCGGATGCAGCACAATACTTTCCTGTCAGGCAGGCCTTCTCCAGTAACTGCTCCCCCTTGATGCGAAACGACGCAATCTCGCTATTCTGCTACCACCCCTCCTAATATTTAATATTAAGCCTTTTTTCTGTCCAATTACATAAACCATGCTTTCTGGATCCATCTGCTTACATATCTTGTAGCCATATGTAAATGGTGTTTAACAGGGCATAATATATGAACCAACAATAATATAGATGAAAAAGACTCATGTCCATGAAGTTCAAACATGGCATACGAGACATGGATGATGGGATAGGGTAAGGGTAAACTTTAGAAATTTGTTTCTCACCTATGAACCAATCTGCCCCAAATAGGAAACATTTTCCTCTTGATTCTGAGTAGCGATCAGGACATTTACACATTCATTAAAAGTTATTTTACTATTAGTCTTTTTGAAGCCCAAAAAAGTTGTTGTTTTCTATATGTAGTTCCAGCTCACTCACTTCTATGGAGTCCCTGTGCCTCTTATGTGGACGCTGTGTCATTTTGCAGGACTAAATACATTTAATTCCTTTAATATCCTCCATGTCCCTTATCAGTTTAGTCACTCTTGCTACTTTTTGTAGCTCCAGGATATCCTTCCTATGAACTGGTGCCCAGACCTGAACTGCGTATTCCAGATGAAGCCAAACCAATGTTATGTAAAGTGGTAATATTATGTCCCTGTCCTACAAGTCCATGCCTCACCTAATAAGTAACAGTGTCCTACTGGCCTTAGAAGCAGCTGCTTGACATTGAATTAGTAATAACTAAACACACTACATACATTACAAGCCATCTGTAAAGATTTTGACTCACTACTTTGACAAGACTCATGAAGCCATGCCAGTCATAACATTTTCTACAACACAAGTATTCCAAATACAGATATTAAACTTACCAGTCTGTTGATATCATGTAGAGTCTTGATCCTTTCATATATTTTTTAATACCGGAAAAACGTTTCCCTTCTCCATTGGAATCAGAACATCTTTCTGCAATCACTCTTTCAAGATCAAAAATGTCTTTGCTATTATTTAGCTAAATATATAGCATCAGGTCCTGCCATTTGTAGTCCCAAAGGACTAGTGTTTGTAGTCCCAGCAGGATGGCTGTGGTAATACCACTGCAGTATGCAGAAGACCCAACATCTTGGTGTGCAGACATGATATTTCATAGTATTGACCATGTGACGTAGATAGCAAAAGTTGAAGCTGCAATATGGATACCACAGGAGGAATCAGCTATGCACATTTGCACCTGTAAAAATACAAATAAGGATCTCATGACTACTTATATAACATATTGTCACCTTACTGACTGCTTTACCTATAGGTGTGACTTATGAGCTTGTCAGATGAATGATTGATCCATACATCTGTGTAGCAGTCAATGGTCTCCACACTTCACACTTTGTCCCTTAAATCTACAATTCGAGCCTCGTGAAATCATACAGAGGACCTGACAATTCTCACATGTCTGTTTTACCAACTACTAGCGTTCCCCATATAATAATTCTGGAGCATCTGTTCTTATAAATCTATGTCGTATATTCTTCTGTTATTCCTACTACTTATGGATAAATTCCAAACTGGGTGTTACTATTCCCTTTGTAAAAGGGTTGGGTCCCTGCACAGACTGCCACTGCCAACATGGTTATAATGGAAAATAAGGGAATCCATAAGACGGAAGTCAAAACGGAAGCCTTTAGGAGGCATTCCGTTTTGATCCTGTCGACAGGACTTTTTTTTTCCGTTCTGCATAACGGAGACCAGACGGATTCATTATGATTGCCCATAGACTTCTATCATGATGGCTCAAAATAGAATGCCTCTTAAAGGTTTCCATTTTGACTTCCGTCTTATGGATTCATTTATAATGGAAAACAAAAACTTAATCCATAACGGTGATGTAAACCCGTACTATTTCTAATCTGTTTTTATCTTCTTTTATCATCGCATATTTTTTAAATGTATTTTATGATTATTTGAGCGGCCATCTTGCCTGAGCTTTTCTTAACAGCATTAAAAAGGTAATCTGTCACCATGAATCTGGACTGTTACCTGCAGTAATACATGAGCAGTACTGCAGATAATGAGACTTGATTGCCATTTTTTATTTTCCTACTGATCCCCCTCCACCCCCTCCCAGTGTCAGCGCTCAATGCTGCCCTGAAATACACAGCAAGGACTGCTCTTTTGTGCTACTATAATGGAGAGGACTCCTCTGCGCATACACCGCAGTATGGATAATTCATTTCAGCGCAGCTCTAAATACTGACAGGGAGAGAAAGGAGCAGTAGGAAAAAAAAAGTGATCTGGACTCCATATCTACAGTACTACTCATGTAATACTGCAGAAAATAATATGGGTACTGCAGAAAATAATACAAGATCCTGGTGACAGATTCCCTTTACAGCAGCCTCCTGGGCCATAGACATGATGGACAGGAAGGAATTTCTACAGGAGGGTTCTCTAGGCATGCTCTGTGACCTGTGCAAAGGTCAGGAAGGAGCAGATAAGCTGTGATATCACCTATTGTGAATCCTATGTTACTTATATATGTGTGTATATATAGGTGATATCTATCATTGTAATCCTGAATGTAAATAAAGATAATGAGATGACTTCTGAAAAGTGATCTATATAGACCAAGAAGTTGCGTCTATTATTAGGCTTAGCGGCCTATAAATGTATAATGTAAAAACAGAAGGATTTTAGTTATTTGTAATAGATATTGACATGGAAAATGAAAAACAACAACCAAAATGCTTTAAAAATATGTTTAACATAAAAACATGATTAAATTAATGGGTCGTTTTCTGATAATAAAAATGCCTAGTGCAGGGCTTGATGGATGGACATGACAGAGGCATTCAAAGAATATCAATGAGAGATTTCCTGTGTAATGCACTGCCTCTCAAGCCCTGTACTAGGCATAACACAATATACCGTATATGTTTTTCCCAAAGTGGTCCTTTAAAAGAGAATTGACCTAACTCCACATTTAGTCATTTTTAATGCCGCCATCTGAATGGCTATACAAGACCACACACAGCATCACAGCAATTGTTCTGGAGCACAAAAAAAAGAAATAAAAAAATTAGCAGCTTGCCTGCTATAAGAAAGTAACATGACGTAAGAAATCTACTGGCGTGCCATTTTTATGGTATAGGCTTTCAACTTATTTTCTCTCTATTTCTTCCAGTCGTGGTTCCTTTAAGATTACCGCTAAGCTGCAAGTCTATGAGCGGATGGAACAAAGATTTGTGACATGGACCCCCACCCTCTATATACACTTGACTACAGGAGGTCTTCCCCAGAGCAAGCACGGAACACTAGGACCTTCTTCACAATGCGTACGATAGAAAACCTAAAAAAAAAAAATTACAAAAAAATGTTTAAAAAAATGTAAAAAAAATTGCTTTTTTTGGGAGGGGGCAGAACTTTTTAATGTCTGTGCTGCTTAACACCCTCTTGGTAGTGAAGGGAAAATGCCACTCCCTTATCACCCCTTTTTTCTCATCCCTGCTAATTTTGTCTTGTCGGTGCTTTCCCACTTGTCTCACCTCTTCAGGTTTCATTTTAACAAAAAGGTGTCTGGGTGTCCGCACCTCCTCTGTGGGTGAAATATGCCGGAGAGGTTCAGGACCTCTTCCTCCGGTGGCATGATATATTTGTACGGGCGGAAGGGACCGTTTATGTATGGAGTCTGTGCCTCATAACATTAGGTGTCCAAGTGACCATTAAGAGGTATTTGTCACCCTTGTTTCCTAATCAATCGGGTGGGGATATTAACAGTTTCATAATGCAGAACAAAAATCCAATACATTTTTAAAGCTCTTATTATTTTTATTCCATACAAAAAAATTCTAACATTTTTACTATCATCTATGTTCTAAAAAGACGTAGAGAGCACAGATGAGTATCATGGGCATAATGGCAAGGGACAGTGACACAACTTCAAACACTTAAGTGCAATGATTTTAAATTAGCTTTTTAGTATTTTTTTTTTCTTTCCAGATTTTAATTTAATAGCATGAATACATTTCTTTTTTTTCTTTCTTTTTTTTTTTCTTTCTTTTTTTTTTCAGAAAGTCCCTAATTTTCCCGGTGGACTCTAAAAATAATTGGGAAATCTGTCTGTCTTCAGACATTAACATTTTTGGAATTTTTTTCTTGCACTAAATATAATGAAATCTTGTTGTTATCGTTTCTGTGTTTGCATCTGTTTGACCCGTTGCACTATTTTTTACAAGGTCTTTGTAAAAAAGAAAAAAAAAGTCAAAACCTGAAATGTTTATTAAAAAAGAAAATGCAGCAGAGTATTGATTATATCAAAACTGTAATTATGTCATATCTTTTCGATGGAAATAGCCAATGTATTATTTCACTTAGGTCTGCAGAATCAGATTTTTAGAATTTGATAAAAAAAAAAAAAAAACATTGTATTCAGCATGTAACTATGAAAGTGAAATTTGGCATTACAACAGTGACAAAAATACTCCAGAAATTGGAATTGATCTTTTTTTCACAGTGGATTGACATGATTTAAAAACAAAAAACTTTCTAGATTAATGGAAATAAATCTTAGTTATTATTTCATATTTTTAATGCCATGGTATTAATGATTAGGAAATTTCTAGCACCACAGAAATATTTGAGTTTTGCCAAATTTTTAACTTTTCATAGAGAAGGTGATATTTCTGTTTCCACGTTTATCAGTGATCATTTAACATGATTATTTCTGACTGCTGGACAAATATCATGTTTCTGCTGCTGGTTAACAACTATATTTAATGAGTGGATTTAAGATTTTGGAATTTTAACCCTTTAGGTGCTTTGCTTTTATTTAAAAAAAAAAAAGAACACATCTGAAAACCAACATTAAAGCATGATGCACTTTTTTTTGTGTTCCCACTTTTTTAGGAATTGTTTTAGAGTGTGTTAGTAGGGTGGGGTGTTAAGGGATGTAGAAAGCTCATCAATGGCCATTTGTAGAAAAAGTTACTATTTTACTCTGCTTCTGTATGGTTTTTAGCATATTGGAAATGTTAAGGAGGATTTAGTGTACAGTAGGGAGTGTCTTAAATGTTACATTTGCTTCAAACTGAACACAATAAAAGGGATTCATCCTAACTGGAAATCATCCCTGAAACATCCCAGCAAGAGGGTTTCATGACTGACTAATACCAGCCTGCATAGTGCCTTTCTATAATTCTGTAGTGGTGAAGTGAGAGGAGCTGGGATTTTGAAAATGGGATTCACATGTGGGTGTTGTCCACGAAAAAAAAAAAGTAGTTTTTCTTTGAGTAAACCAGTTTATAATACATGCTTATATGACTATGGATTACAACACTCCATTCAGTATTTCAGGAATGAATTTCGTTTTCTCAGTATTACTGGAATTAAAGGGGTTTTCCAGTTATAGTGATTTTTAAAACCTAAGATTCATACTTACCTGCTCCATGCCGCTGCAGTTCTCCTCACTACCTCCATCTTCCAATCCCTGCACTGCTCACATCCAGTGGTGAATGGTCACATGCACCGGTCCAGCCAATGACTGGCTTCAGCGATGACGTGCTGCTTGCGGCCAGATCACCCTTGAATCCAGTGAGTGACTGGAGCGGGTCTTGTGACCATGCACCACAGGAAGAAAACAGTGCGGGGAGTGGATGATGGAGACATCAGAGAGCCTGTGGGCACTTGCTTAAAAAATCATTATAACTCAAAAACTTTAAGCCATTAAATCCCTTCATGACCCAATAAGGCAATACTGATGACTTAAGATGCACTTGTCCTACATAAGACAAGAAAAAAATATGCAAGTAAACATTTTTATTGCGTGTAGACACAACTAACTACAATTTGTTATAGACAGCCCTATTATCAAATGCTTTGATAATAGCAAAAATCAACAAAGTGGAGCAGCACAGCTAAGGGTAGGGCCACACGGTCAGGTTTCTGCATGCAGTTTTGGAAGGCAAAATCAGGAGTGAATTTAAAAAAAGAGGAGAGATCATATCTGTCCTTTATACTTTCTATCCTTTTATGATCGACTCCTGATTTTGGCTTCCAAAAATGCATGCAGAAACCTAACCATGTGGTCGTACTCTAAAGCAGAAAATGAAAGAATGCAAGCCTCAGAAGGTTGGGCTCCAAACCTTCAATTAATCCCTGAAAAAGGTGCTGTTTCTTCCTTTTTTGATAATACCATATTAGCCCATTCTTAAATTCTCCCCAATAACAGCCCACGAGAGCTCACTCTGTGGTTCCCGTATTGATATCAGTGGTCCTGGAAGCTGGTATTCCTCCAGCATCAGTTTAAAGCGATGGTCCACCTTTTATTACCATGTCATAAGATGTAACATTCAGAGCTGATAAATTTCCTAATATTATAGAGGCTGGAGCTCGGTTATTCTGATTCAGAGCTAAGAATCCCCTGCACAGTCATAAGGTTAAAATATGAAATTCTGGCTACCAGCAGCTGCCACTAGAGGGAGCTTAAGAGCCTACTGAACACTATTATACTATCTAGTGCAACCTAGTAAGGGGCTAAGCTCATCTTAGTGGTTGCTACAAGGCAAATTTTATCTTATAAATCTGTGGGATCTGTATAAAAAAAAATGGAACCCCGACTTCTATAGTGATTAAGAAATTAATGAGCAATGTATTTCCAAACTATTCCACAAACAAATGATATTCAAGACTAAATATTCACTTTGAGGCCAGTTTCACATCTGGCTGCAATTTTACTGCTTATTAGTCCAAAATATGGCTACAAAATGTGAACTCACCTTTGTTCTACTGAACTAAACTTACATCATGTTAGAAGCCTTAATAAATCTAGATTTGGTACAGTAGAATTGTGGAGGATCCAGGGGCAGATCCGGAGCAGATTGTGTGGATTTTGACACAGGATCTGATCAGTATGCCTGCATCAGGTTACAGATGCTCGCAGCGCGCAGCACTGAGGCATCCACGTATTACTGTTTGACAAGTGCACATTAAGTTTAACATCAAATTCAGTAAACATTTATCGGTGTTTAAAAACCGGGGATAGAATATATGTAGAGGTGAAAGGTACAGATTTAAAAACGCACAGAGGCAGAGGTATTTTTGTTGATTTCATACAAGAATTGACCTCTTTGAGGGAAAATTGTACATTTCCTGCAAAAGGGCCATTAATAGCTCTCTGCTATTGTCAGAAGGTATAAGGTTCTTGTAGCTCTTGAGAAAGGCAGCATATCTATATATATATATATATATATATATATATATATAACATTACATTACATATCTAGAAGGAACATCCCTCCTCTCTTTCTCATTTGGTATTTGACCCACTTTTAATCGTTCTCCCTTTCTCTTATATTTCCCTTTATTCTAAACATATTACCACTGTGTATGCTCCACTGCTCTCTAAAAAATGTGTAAATGGAATGCTTCTTGTCAGTATAGCGCCCCTTCTGTAAAATTTTCCCTACTACAGTACCTTTTTCCTCACTCTCATCTACTTTTCATCCAGTGCTCTACAGATGGACTCATCTGGTAGCCCGTTTAAAGTTTCCTATAATGTCTTTTCTAAAACTATGTAAACTATATGTTCTCTCCACTCTCATCCCTCTGAATTTTCTATGACCTTACCTTTATCTTTACCCAGCACTTACTCTCCAAACCCCACCCCTGAGTATCTTATTCCCTCTCCCTTCCTTTACTATCCACTCTCTCATTTCAGCTACCCTTGTTCCCCCTTTTACCGGCTTTTTATTCACCAAATCTCTTGTCTCTCTACTTAATGTGTATTTTATCCCTGCTTGAAATATTATCAGTTTTATTTTTTTTATACTTTTTTTAATCCCCTCGTACCCAAATCGCGTCAGCCCTGCCCAGTATCCAACCCTACCCCTGTGCTTCCCCATTGGATGGCTATTATTATGTGTATGTGAAATAAAATCATTTCCTGGAAGTAATCCTGAATATGCCTGTTTATTGAAAAATACCTACAATTGTGTACTCTTGCCTCTGGCATCACGTTACCTCTTATTAAAACAACTGGACATTTCAAAAAACAAATACAAAGCAGAGAAGTGAAAATCGATTCTAATGAGTTGATTGGTCTCAGCAGAGCTTCTTCACCTGTGGGGGGCTGTCAGCAGCCTCAAAAGAGAAAGGGCCAGACATGGAGCACGACCCTGACAATTTCCTGGTTTCACCGTTGCCCCAATTAGCAGAAGAAGGACACAGGCACTAACTTCAGAGAGATGCCACACAGAAGCTGTTCAGAAGAAGAGGCTGTTCCCTTGCTCTGCAAATCAGAGCAGAGGCACAGGCAGGAAACTGTCAGGGCCAGGGTACATATGCGTGAAGAGGCCCTAATGAGACAAATTGATATGCTCGTCTCTAATACAATGTGCGGGTAATAAAATAAAGATGTTTAGTGTTTATCTATTCAGAACAGCTAAATAGAGCTCATACAATGATGAGAGTTTTGCAAATTTTTTACTGTACAGAAAAGAACTGTCGTTAGTATTGACAAATGATTTTGCCAAGATTAGATCCAGAGATTCTTAAAGGGACACTGACAGGCCCAATAACCATAATTAGCTGTACATATCCATGCACAGGTCTTCTAATGTGCATTTAAAACATATAAGTATTCCCCCTGTCCACATTATGAATACTGCAAACTCGTGTTTTATAACCTGAACTAATCCCTGTTCTTTCTGCCCAAGGGGCGGGGTTTCAGCTTCTCTTGTGCCCAGAGAAGCTGAAACCCCGCCCCTTGGGCAGAAAGAACAGGGATTAGTTCAGGTTATAAAACACGAGTTTGCAGTATTCATAATGTGGACAGGGGGGATACTTATGTTTTAAATGCACATTAGAAGACCTGTGCATGGATATGTACAGCTAACTAAGGTTATTGGGCCTGTCAGTGTCCGTTTAACCACTTCAGCCCCGCTAGCTGAAACCCCCTTCATGACCAGAGCACTTTTTACACTTCGGCACTACACTACTTTCACCGTTTATTGCTTGGTCATGCAACTTACCACCCAAATGAATTTTACCTCCTTCTCTTCTCACTAATAGAGCTTTCATTTGGTGGTATTTTATTGCTGCTGACATTTTAACTTTTTTTGTTATTAATCGAAATGTAACGATTTTTTTGCAAAAAAATGACATTTTTCACTTTTAGCTGTAAAATTTTCGCTAAATTTATAGTTCTACATGTCTTTGATAAAAAAAAAAATGTTTGGGCAAAAAAAAAAAAATGGTTTGGGTAAAAGTTATAGCGTTTACAAACTATGGTACAAAAATGTGAATTTCCGCTTTTTGAAGCAGCTCTGACTTTCTGAGCACCTGTCATGATTCCTGAGGTTCTACAATGCCCAGACAGTAGAAAACCCCCACAAATGACCCCATTTCGGAAAGTAGACACCCTAAGGTATTCGCTGATGGGCATAGTGCGTTCATAGAACTTTTTATTTTTTGTCACAAGTTAGCGGAAAATGATGATGATTTTTTATTTTTATTTTTTTCTTACAAAGTCTCATATTCCACTAACTTGCGACAAAAAATTCTAGGAACTCGCCATGCCGCTTACGGAATACCTTGGGGTGTCTTCTTTCCAAAATGGGGTCACTTGTGGGGTAGGTATACTGCCCTGGCAATTTAGGGGCCCAAATGTGTGAGAAGAACTTTGCAATCAAAATGTGTAAAAAATGACCGGTAAAATCCGAAAGGTGCACTTTGGAATATGTGCTCCTTTGCCCACCTTGGCAGCAAAAAAGTGTGACACATCTGGTATCGCCGTACTCAGGAGAAGTTGGGGAATGTGTTTTGGGGTGTTATTTTACATATACCCATGCTGGGTGAGAGAAATATCTTGGCAAAAGACAACTTTTCAATTTTTTTTATACAAAGTTGGCATTTGACCAAGATATTTTTCTCACCCAGCATGGGTATATGTAAAATGACACCCCAAAAACCTTTCGGATTTCGCAGGCCATTTTTTACACATTTTGATTGCAAGGTACTTCTTACACATTTGGGACCCTAAATTGCCAGGGCAGTATAACTACGCCACAAGTGACCCCATTTTGGAAAGAAGACACCCCAAGGTATTCCGTGAGGGGCACGGCGAGTTCCTAGAATTTTTTATTTTTTGTCGCAAGTTAGTGGAATATGAGACTTTGTAAGGAAAAAAGAAAAAAAAAGAAAAATCATCATTTTCCGCTAACTTGTGACAAAAAATAAAAAATCCTAGGAACTCGCCGTGCCCCTCACGGAATACCTTGGGGTGTCTTCTTTCCAAAATGGGGTCACTTGTGGCGTAGTTATACTGCCCTGGCAATTTGGGGCCCAAATGTGTAAGAAGTACCTTGCAATCAAAATCTGTAAAAAATGGCCTGTGAAATCCGAAAGGTGCTCTTTGGAATATGTGCCCCTTTGCCCACCTTGGCTGCAAAAAAGTGTCACACATGTGGTATCGCCGTACTCAGGAGAAGTTGGGGAATGTGTTTTGGGGTGTCATTTTACATATAACCAGGCTGGGTGAGAGAAATATCTTGGCAAAAGATAACTTTTCCCATTTTTTTATACAAAGTTGGCATTTGACCAAGATATTTTTCTCACCCAGCATGGGTATATGTAAAATGACACCCCAAAACACATTGCCCAACTTCTCCTGAGTACGGCGATACCAGATGTGTGACACTTTTTTGCAGCCTAGATGCGCAAAGGTGCCCAAATTCCTTTTAGGAGGGCATTTTTAGACATTTGGATCCCAGACTTCTTCTCACACTTTCGGGCCCCTAAAAAGCCAGGGCAGTATAAATACCCCACATGTGACCCCACTTTGGAAAGAAGACACCCCGAGGTATTCAATGAGAGGCCTGGCGAGTTCATATATTTTTTTTTTTTTTTGCATAAGTTAGCGGATATTGATTTTTTTTGTTTTTTTCTCACAAAGTCTCACTTTCCGCTAACTTAGGACAAAAATTTCAATCTTTCATGGACTCAATATGCCCCTCACGGAATACCTTGGGGTGTCTTCTTTCCGAAATGGGGTCACATGTGGGGTATTTATACTGCCCTGGCTTTTTAGGGGCCCTAAAGCGTGAGAAGAAGTCTGGAATATAAATGTCTAAAAATGTTTATTTATTTGGATTCCGTGAGGAGTATGGCGAGTTCATGTGAGATTTTATTTTTTGACACAAGTTAGTGGAATATGAGACTTTGTAAAAAAAAAAAAAAAAAATTTCCGCTAAGGCTACTTTCACACTAGCGTTCGTCGGTCCGCTCGTGAGCTCCGTTTGAAGGGGCTCACGAGCGGACCCGAACGCAGCCGTCCAGCCCTGATGCAGTCTGAATGGAGCGGATCCGCTCAGACTGCATCAGTCTGGCGGCGTTCAGCCTCCGCTCCGCTCGCCTCCGCACGGACAGGCGGACAGCTGAACGCTGCTTGCAGCGTTCGGGTGTCCGCCTGGCCGTGCGGAGGCGTGCGGATCCGTCCAGACTTACAATGTAAGTCAATGGGGACGGATCCGTTTGAAGATGCCACAATGTGGCTCAATCTTCAAGCGGATTCGTCCCCCATTGACTTTACATTGAAAGTCTGGACGGATCCGTCCGAGGCTATTTTCACACTTAGCTTTTTTTTTGCCATTTTAATGCAGACGGATCCGTTCTGAACGGAGCCTCCGTCTGCATTATTATGAGCGGATCCGTTCAGAACGGATCCGCCCGAACGCTAGTGTGAAAGTAGCCTAACTTGGGCCAAAAAAATGTCTGAATGGAGCCTTACAGGGGGGTGATCAATGACAGGGGGGTGATCAATGACAGGGGGGTGATCACCCATATAGACTCCCGGATCACCCCCGTCATTGATCACCCCCCTGGTAAGGCTCCATTCAGACGTCCGTATGATTTTTAGGGATCCATGGATCGGATCCGCAAAACACATGCGGACGTCTGAATGGAGCCTTACAGGGGGGTGATCAATGACAGGGGGGTGATCAATGACAGGGGGGTGATCACCCATATAGACTCCCTGATCACCCCCCTGTCATTGATCACCCCCCTGTAAGGCTCCATTCAGACGTCCGTATGATTTTTACGGATCCATGGATACATGGATCGGATCCGCAATACACATGCGGACGTCTGAGTGGAGCCTTACAGGGGGGTTATCAATGACAGGGGGTGATCAGGGTGATCACCCCCCTGTCACTGATCACCCCCCCTGTAAGGCTCCATTCAGACGTCCGTATGATTTTTACGGATCCATGGATACATGGATCGGATCCGCAAAACACATGCGGACGTCTGAATGGAGCCTTACAGGGGGGTTATCAATGACAGGGGGTGATCAGGCCTGATCACCCCCCTGTCACTGATCACCCCCCTGTAAGGCTCCATTCAGACGTCCGTATGATTTTTACGGATCCATGGATCGGATCCGCAAAACACATGCGGACGTCTGAATGGAGCCTTACAGGGGGGTTATCAATGACAGGGGGTGATCACCCCCCTGTCACTGATCACCCCCCCTGTAAGGCTCCATTCAGACGTCCGTATGATTTTTACGGATCCATGGATACATGGATCGGATCCGCAAAACACATGCGGACGTCTGAATGGAGCCTTACAGGGGGGTTATCAATGACAGGGGGTGATCAGGATGATCACCCCCCTGTCACTGATCACCCCCCCTGTAAGGCTCCATTCAGACGTCCGTATGATTTTTACGGATCCATGGATACATGGATCGGATCCGCAAAACACATGCGGACGTCTGAATGGAGCCTTACAGGGGGGTGATCAATGACAGGCGGGTGATCAATGACAGGGGGTGATCAGGGAGTGTATATGGGTGATCACCCGCCTGTCATTGATCACCCCCCTGTAAGGCTCCATTCAGACGTCCGCATGTGTTTTGCGGATCTGATCCATGTATCCATGTATCCGTAAAAATCATGCGGACGTCTGAATGGAGCCTTACAGGGGGGTGATCAATGACAGGGGGTGATCAGGGAGTGTATATGGGTGATCACCCGCCTGTCATTGATCACCCCCCTGTAAGGCTCCATTCAGACGTCCGCATGTGTTTTGCGGATCCGATCCATGTATCCGTAAAAATCATACGGACGTCTGAATGGAGCCTTACAGGGGGGTGATCAATGACAGGGGGGTGATCAATGACAGGGGGTGATCAGGGAGTGTATATGGGTGATCACCCGCCTGTCATTGATCACCCCCCTGTAAGGCTCCATTCAGACGTCCGCATGTGTTTTGCGGATCCGATCCATGTATCCGTGGATCCGTAAAAATCATACGGACGTCTGAACGGAGCCTGACAGGGGGGTGATCAATGACAGGGGGGTGATCAATGACAGGGGGGTGATCAGGGAGTTTATATGGGGTGATCATGGGTGATCAGGGGGTCATAAAGGGTTAATAAGTGACGGGGGGGTGTAGTGTAGTGTTTGGGTGCGACTTTACTGACCTACATGTGTCCTCTGGTGGTCGATCCTAACAAAAGGGACCACCAGAGGACCAGGTAGCAGGTATATTAGACGCTGTTATCAAAACAGCGTCTAATATACCTGTTAGGGGTTAAAAAAATCAGATCTCCAGCCTGCCAGCGAGCGATCGCCGCTGGCAGGCTGGAGATCCACTCGCTTACCTTCCGTTCCTGTGAGCGCGCGCGCCTGTGTGCGCGCGTTCACAGGAAATCCCGGCCCTCGCGAGATGACGCGTATATGCGTCGTCGTGCGCAGGGCTGCCGCCTCCGGACCGCACATCTGCGTTAGGCGGTCCGGAGGCGGTTAAAGGCTATGTAAACCTTTGGTGGCAATTTTTGTTTATGATTGCATTTTACTCATTTTTGGCTAAAAATCTTTTTATTTTTTATTGGTCTTTAGTAAAAATGTTGAGCCGTTCTATCGCAAAGGGTTAACTGTTTTTCTAACTGTGTGACTGGTACTTTCACTATGTGCAGGTCATCTAATAACCCTTATCTCTAAACTACTAAGAAGTCATAAAAACTTATTTAAAGGGAACCTGTCACCAGTTTTATGGTGTCCTAACTAAGGGCAACATAAATAAGTGACTGATTCTCTTAGCAAAATGCTGGGTCACTTTCTTTAACCCCTTAGGGACACAGCCTTTTTACACCTTAGGACCAGGCCATTTTTTGCAAATCTGACCAGTGTCACTTTAAGTGCTCATAACTTTAAAACGCTTTGACTTATCCAGGCCGTTCTGAGATTGTTTTTTCGTCACATATTGTACTTCATGACACTGGTGAAATGAAGTCAAAAAAATATTTTTTTTTGCACCAAAAAATACCTAATTTAACAAATTTTTGGAAAAATTTGCAAATTTCAAAGTTTCAGTTTCTCTACTTCTGTAATACATAGTAATACCCCCAAAAATTGTGATGACTTTACATTCCCCATATGTCTACTTTATGTTTGAATTGTTTTGGGAATGATATTTTATTTTTTGGGGATGTTATAAGGCTTAGAAGTTTAGAAGCAAATCTTGAAATTTTTCAGCAATTTACAAAAACGACATTTTTAGGGACCAGTTCAGGTCTGAAGTCACTTTGCGAGGCTTACATAATAGAAACCACCCAAAAATGACCCCATCTAAGAAACTACACCCCTCAAGGTATTCAAAACTGATTTTACATACGTTGTTAACCCTTTAGGTGTTGCACAAGAGTTATTGGCAAATGGGGATGAAATTTGAGAATTTCTTTTTTTTGTCAAATTTTTTATTTTAACCCATTTTTTCCACTAACAAAGCAAGGGTTAACAGCCAAACAAGACTGTATCTTTATTACCCTGACTCTGCCGTTTACAGAAACACCCAATATGTGGCCGTAAACTACTGTACGGCCACACAGCGGGGCATAGAGTGAAAGGTGCGCCGTTTGGTTTTTGGAGGGCTGATTTTTATGGACTGGTTTATTTACACCATGTCCCATTTGAAGACCCCTGATGCACCCCTAGAGTAGAAACTCCCTAAAAGTGACCCCATCTAAGAAACTACACCCCTCAAGGTATTCAAAACTGATTTTACATTCGTCGTTAACCCTTTAGGTGTTGCGCAAGAGTTATTGGCAAATGGGGATGAAATTTGCAAATTTCATTTTTTTGTCTAATTTTCCATTTTAACCCATTTTTTCCACTAACAAATCAAGGGTTAACAGCCAAACAAGACTGTATCTTTATTACCCTGACTCTGCCGTTTACAGAAACACCCAATATGTGGCCGTAAACTACTGTACGGCCACACAGCGGGGCATAGAGTGAAAGGTGCGCCGTTTGGTTTTTGGAGGGCTGATTTTTATGGACTGGTTTATTTACACCATGTCCCATTTGAAGACCCCTGATGCACCCCTAGAGTAGAAACTCCCTAAAAGTGACCCCATCTAAGAAACTACACCCCTCAAGGTATTCAAAACTGATTTTACATTCGTCGTTAACCCTTTAGGTGTTGCGCAAGAGTTATTGGCAAATGGGGATGAAATTGGAAAATTTCATTTTTTTGCCTTATTTTCCATTTTAACCCATGTTTTCTACTAACAAAGCAAGGGTTAACAGCCAAACAAGACTGTATCTTTATTACCCTGACTCTGCCGTTTACAGAAATACCCAATATGTGGCCGTACACTACTGTACGGCCACACAGCGGGGCGTAGAGTGAAAGGTGCGCCGTTTGGTTTTTGGAGGGCTGATTTTTATGGACCGGTTTATTTACACCGTGTCCTGTTTCAACCCCCCTGATGCACCCCTGGAGTCGAAACTCCCTAAAAGTGACCCCATTTTGGAAACTACGGGATAAGGTGGCATTTTTTGGGGGAGTATTTTTAGGGTAAATATAATTTTTGGTTGCTCTATATTACATTTTTGTGAGGTAAGGTTACCAAAAATTGAAATTCTGATATTTCATCTCCATTTGCCATTAACTGTTGAGGAACACCTAAAGGGTTAATAAAGTTTGTATAATCATTTTTGAATACCTTGAGGGGTGTAGTTTCTTAGATGGGGTCAATTTTAGGGAGTTTTTACTCTAGGGGGGCATCAGGGGGGCTTCAAAAGGGATATGGTGTCAATAAAAAAGGCCATCAAAATCGGCCTTCCAGAAACCATGTCGGTCCTTTCCTTTTGCAGCCTCCCTTTTACGGATACAGCAGTTTACGACCACAAATGTGGCGTTTCTGTAAACTGCAGTATCAGGGTAATAAATTTTAACTTTTGTTTGGTTGTTAACCCTTGTTTTCTTACCGGAAAAAACGGACTGAAATGGAAAAGTGCCAAAAATAGCGGTTTTGGCACCGTTTTTTTGTTTTTTTTTTAACCGTGTTAATCTGGGTAGTTAGGTCATGGGATATTGTTATAGAGGAGATTCTTACGGACGCGGCAATATCTAATAAGTCTACTTTTTTTTACAATTATTTAGGTTTTTGACTATATTATCTTTTTTGATACAACTTTTTTTTTTTGGGTATCTCTAAAGTCTAAGTGTAATTTTTTTAATTTTCTTTTAGCCAATTATCTTATGTGGGGGCTCATTTTTTGCGGGATGAGCGGACGGTTTTATTGGCACTATTTTGGGGGCTATATGACTTTTTGATCGCTTGCTATGAAACTTTTTGTTATGTAAGGTGACAAAAAAAAAAATTTTTGCACCTATTTTTTTTTTTTTTTTTTTTACTGTGTTAATCTGGGGGGTTGGGTCATGGGGTATTTTTATAGAGGAGATTCTTACGGACGTGGCGATACCTAATAAGTCAACTTTTTTTTTACAATAATTTAGGTTTTAGACTATATTATCCTTTTTGATACCCTAAAAAAACATTTGTATCTCTAAAGTCTAAGGGTCATTTTCAATTTTTTTTTTTATCTGATTATCTTATGTGGGGGCTCATTTTTTGCGGGATGAGATGACGGTTGTATTGGCACTAATTTGGGGGCTATATGACTTTTTGATCGCTTGCTATTAAACTTTTTATTATGTAAGGTGACAAAAAAAAACTTTTTTTGCACCTTTTTTTTTTTCTGGACCGTGTTAATCTGGGGGGTTAGGTCATGGGGCATTTTTATAGAGGAGATTATTACAGACGCGGCAATACCTATGTCTACTTTTAATAAATTATTTTAGTTTTTTTGGGTGTCTCAAGTCTGAGAACCATTTTTTTTTTTTATCCCATGTCAGTCCTAAATTGGGATATAAATTTAGTACTCCATGGAAGTGTGATACTCCCTGAAGCAACCGTCAATGCAGAGGCCCGGATGATCGGGGCATGTGTCGCACTGAGTAGTCGTGTCCTTCCGTATCCCCCTCCTGCGACACACTCTGCACTTTTTTTGGGTTCGTCCCTTCTTTCCAGTATGGGGGACCACACCTGGAAAGTGTTGGCCAGGGACGATCCGGGCGCCTACAGTTCCCGAGGTACTCCGGCCTGCTCTTTCCCGGTCCGAAAAGATCAGGGCCTTGAGGACTGCCTCATAGAACTGGAGGAATGTCCCTGTGCTGCCAGCGCTTCGGGATAGTACAAAAGAGTTGTACATGGCAACCTGCACCAAGTAGACCGCAACTTTTTTGTACCATGCCCGGGTTTTGCGCATGGCGTTATATGGCTTGAGGACTTGATCCGAGAGATCAACTCCTCCCATATACCGATTGTAGGCGACGATACAATCGGGCTTGAGGACCGTTGCCGCGGTACCTCGCACAGGGACAGGGGTGATGCCGTTACCATGAATTGTGGACAGCATAAGGACATCCCTCTTGTCCTTATACCTGACCAGCAACAGGTTTCCAGTGGTAAGGGCACGGGTCTCACCCCTGGGGATGGGTACCTGGAGGGGGTGGGCAGGGAGGCCGCGTTGATTTTTCCGCACGGTCCCACAAGCGGACGTGGATCTGGCGGCAAGGGACTGGAACAAGGGGATACTGGTATAAAAGTTATCCACGTACAAGTGGTAACCCTTATCCAGCAGTGGGTACATAAGGTCCCACACGAGTTTCCCGGTAACACCCAGAGTGGGGGGACATTCTGGTGGTTGAATCCGGGAATCTCGCCCCTCGTACACACGAAATTTGTAAGTGTACCCTGAGGTACTCTCACAAATTTTGTATAGCTTCACGCCATACCTCGCCCGCTTGGAAGGCACATACTGGCGGAAAATGAGTCTCCCCTTGAACGCAATGAGAGACTCATCAACCACGACCTCCCTTCCAGGTACATAGGCCTCCATGAATTTGGCCCCAAAGTGATCGATGACCGGCCGTATCTTGTACAGACGGTCATGGGCAGGATCACCTCGGGGTGGACATGCTGCATTATCGGAATAATGCAGACATTTCCTGATGGCCTCAAACCGGGAGCGTGTCATAACCGTACTGTAAAGTGGGGTCTGATATAGGACGTCCCCACTCCAGTACAGCCTGGCACTGGGTTTCTTGACCAGGCCCATATGCAGCACGAGGCCCCAAAATGTCCTCATTTCGGCTGCACTGACCGGCGTCCAGCCACCGGGCCTGGCCAAAAAGGAGCCCGGGTGTTGAGCGACGAACTGTTGGGCGTACAGATTCGTCTGCTCCACCATCAGATTTACCAGTGAGTCACTGAAAAAATGACAAAAAAAGTCATATTCAGTGTAGCCCACTGTGGAAATCTGGATTCCTGATTGGCCTACAAAATCAGGAATCACGGGCTCGTATCGCTCTGGGCTACACCAGACAAGTTCACCGGCAGGGTGCTCCGGTGGATTTAACTGGTGGGCCGGGAAACCAGTACGAGCCCCAGAGCTGCTCGTACTAGTGTGGGCCACAGGGTCCCTAACATGGCGGTCCCCTTGCTCCGCCTGGCGGCGTCTCCGCCGCCTTGGGGGCTCATCATCATCGCTAGATGATGAGGAGGATGCGGATGACAACAGGAATGTGGGGTCATCCTCATCCTCACTGGGACTCTCGGACTCGGAGGCAAGCTGGGCGTATGCCTCCTCGGCCGAGAACGTCCGGCGGGCCATAGGGGAGTGTGTGTCTGCGTGTATATGTGCGTGTGTGTAACTCTTTATTTGGTGTGCGTGTGTGAGGGGGCACGGGTGTTCACGAACTCACCCTAAAACTAACAGAAAAAAATAAATAAAACTAACTAAAAAAAGGGCAAAAAAGTGAGGAAAAAAAATTCAAAACTGCTGATCAACCGTCCGAAGTTGATCAGCGGTGGGGTGTGCGATGCGCTTACAGTGGCCGGACGCTAAGTGCCGGTCACAGTCAGCGAACTCAAAAAAAAAAAAAAAAAAAAAAAAAAAAAGCACCCCAAAAAAGGTGGGGGGGGGGGGGGGCAAGTGGCAGGGGGAGGGGGGCAAGTGGCAGCACCCCTGGGGGGTCTAGGGTCACACAGCTGTGCTGTGGACCCCAGACACCCTAACTAGGGTGATGCAATAAAAAGTAAAAAAAAACTAACTTTCCCTTTTTTTTCCCTGCCTATCCCAAACTTTCCCTAGCTGTCCCTATGTACCTGATGGGGTGCTGGGGCACAGATCGGGTCCTGGGGGCACAGATCAGGGGTGCTGGCAGCGATGGTGGACACAAGCAGGCAGCTCCTCTCTCCTCCGGCGCTGGAACACAAAAGGAGGAGGAGAGGGGCGCCTGCCTCTTTTGAATCTGCCGCCGCACCGCCCCCTGACCAATCAGAAAGCGATCCTGAGTGGTGATGTCACCATCACCACTCAGGATCGCTGGATGGTGATTGGTGGAGTGAAATCACACCACCATCACCATCCTGTTCCGGGTTATCGGTCTTCAGAGACCCGAATAACCCGGAAACGCAGAAAACCGCAGGTCTGAATTGACCTGCGGTTTTTTGCGATCGCATACATGGGGGGGTCACCGGACCCCCCGACGCATTTGCCCCAAGTGCCTGCTCAATGATTTGAGCAGGCACGGGGTTCCGATCGCCGCCGGCCGCGCGGCGGTGATTGAAAATGCACAGGGCGTACATGTACGCCCTGTGTCCTTAAGTACCAGGGCACAAGGGCGTACCTGTACGCCCTGTGTCCTTAAGGGGTTAATTGACCCAGTCAATCTGCCAACATCTTGTATTGAAAAGCTCCAGCTCATAATGATGAGTCCTGAATATTCATGAGCTCCTGACTCTCCCGCCTACCTGCTGCTGATTGACAGTTATTTCCCATATGAATCAGCAGCAGGTAGGCAGGGGAGTGGCTATAGCTGTTAATTAAATAAACGCTGGACTCACTGACATCACGCTGGACTCAAATCAGCTCATTAGCATGCGGCATGTGGCAGCTTTGTGTGTATATTATGAGGTAACCATCTGTCACACCAGTAAGTGAATACATCTAAGGCACTTTTTAGTAGTTAATGATTGATTATAATCCAACTAATTATATACAAATATCCACATGACAGGTTCCCTTTAAGCCACATTCTTATCAGTAAGATAAGGAATGAGCCTCACTGGGTGTTTATAAGGTCTGAGAGCAGAGATAAGGAGCCCTCAGCTCCCTGCCTGATGAAAGAGATAAAAAATTCACATTCTGCTAGTAGAGCATCTCAGCTCTGTACAGCTGACTCCATACCAATTGAAAAAAAGATTTTTACCTCATAATGAGTACAATGCAATAAAACAATATTGCCCACAAGGTGTACATAGCCGGTCACTAACTTTTCACACAACTTTGCATAAATGAATAGTACAAGAGGCCATAAGAAATTTTGTAATACGTCTTATCAGTAAGAAATGTCTAGTTCTCTTGTTATCAGCTGTTTACCCTCCAGTCGTCGCTAAATGCTTTTCCCTTTGAAAAAAGTACATGGAAAGGTGAGGAGTTAGGAAGTGCTGAGTAAGACAAGACTCTAGGATAGACAGTAACGGGGCTCATGAAGCTACATAGAAAGTTTATACCTCAGCCCAAGTGCTTTATTCACAACCATACAGTTCAGTACTTCTTTGTAATGTCCTCCATGATCATGGGGCTGCTACTGAGTTAGAGAAGGTTAGGAAGCAGCTTCTCATCTATTTTCTGTGTGCAGTGGATGGCAGCCAATCTCCACCAACCATGTCTGAGAGAACTGCAAACTAGACATTTACAATGCACAGAGGAAAACTCCTAAAAATACTGGTGCTATAATGAGCAGAAATAGTGTTATTCTTCTTGTACACACACTGTACTACTGATTACTACAAAGTTTGCTGAAAGGCTTTAAAATATATATTCATCTTAAAACAATGTGTTTCATGTGTAAGAAGGTACCTGGAATCATCGTGGATGGGAGGTATGTGTCAACAAGGTTCCTGGCTTCGGTGAAGTAAGATCCGGTATTTTATGTGTCAGCAGCAGCTATTGCTAATTGACACCTAAAGATTTAGCATGGCTGTTATAGCTGATCCGGGACAGCTCTTACTGGGAGTAGTCAAAGTGCTGGGTGGGTGACTACTCCCCGTGTTCCAGGCTGGGTTTTGCCAGGCATAAAAACTAGCCAGCACTGCCAGGTGTGGTGGATTTACCTCCTTCTGACTGTGGAGCTCAGGAGTCTGTGTGCTGTGAACTGAGGGCTGTGCTGGGATTTGAGGTTTGAGCCGGGCTGGAGGACTCAGGCCCCTCTAAAGGCGAACAGGCCGCCAATGGACTTGCTGAGGCTGAACGGCTAACAGGGTGTGAATTAACACCCAGGAGAAAAGGTGACGTTTATTGTTTATGGACTTTCCTTGTGTGTGAACAAACACCAAGCCACCTGCGTTTTGTGATACACCTTATCTGCATTTTGTTATACACCAATGTGTGAATAAACACCGCTGTTTGATTCAAGAACTGTGTACTTTGCCTCTATACTGCATCCGCTAATCCTAACTACCAGAGTGAATCCCCATAATTGGTGGAGAATGCGGGCAAACGCAGTGAGGCTGGTGTGGATGCAGATTTATTTTTGGGTTTGCATCTTTGGGCACAGTTGTATGTCGTACATCAAACCAGCTGTATTTCAACCCATGCCCCACGACAAAATGGAGGCTGTTGTGAAGGCCCTCATGGAGGCTAATTTGCAGCAGCGAGAGACCAATCTGCACCAACGGGAGACTAATAAGCAGCAGCAGGAGACCAAGCAGTTTCTGCTACAACACGTGATAGCTTTGCAGACAACAGGAGCAACCCCAAGCGTCCACGATGCCCGGAAAGCAGTCTGTGCAGTGATCCCTTAGATGACATCCGCAGACAACATCGAAACCTACCTGGCGATGTACGAGAAAATGGCCACTAGGGTAAAGCTGCCCCGAGACCAGTGGGCTGAAGTCGTCGCTCCTTTCCTGGCATCAGAGTCCCAGCGGGTGCATTTCGACTTGCCGGACGATCAAGCGACCGATTACCCGAAGGTAAAGGATGAGATTTTGGCAAGACTGGGCGTGAATGTCTTGGTCCAGGCCCAGCAGGTACAACAGTGGGGGTTTAAGCCAGCTGAGCCCGCAAAACCCCAGTATTATGACTTACTCCACCTTTTGCATAAGTGGCTCAGCCTGATGTGCTGAGTCCCACGGCTATGCTGGATAGACTACTGGCTGACATATTCTGGAGGGCGCTGCCACCCCCTGTCCAGCACTGGATTGGCCAGGTGTTTCCTGAAAATGCCCTGGTGGACCTGGTGGAATGCTATGAGGCCACCAAGAATCTCAAGGGGGGTTCTTTTGGGATGAGGGCAAACTCCAGAACTCCCCACCACAGGCCCACCGGTATGAGCCAATGAAACCCCCCCGGGAGGTTCCCCCTATGGGCCGGACCCAGTTAATCTGCTGGCGGTGTCAGGAACCTGGCCACACCAGGGCCGAGTGTCCTCATCGGGTAAAGCCCATGGACACTCATTGTGGTTAACAACAATCGCTATATGGCAAGAAAACTGTGTGCCACAGGTACCCCGGAGGCTCTAGACCACTTGTGCCAGGTGGAAGTGGGAGACACTCAAGCGGAGGCGCTGCTGGACTCAGGAAGCTTGGTGACTCTGGTAAAGGCTACCCTGGTGCAGTCCGCTGAGTATAATGGCCAGAAAGTTGGGGTGATGTGCATTCATGGAGACTTGAAAGACTACCCCACCGCACTGGTGTCTCTAACCACGGTGGCTGGCAGGTGGACCCACGAAGTGGCAGTCGCCACAAATCTCCACTATGAACTCATAATAGGGAGAGACTTTCCAGGTTTCCCTGCCCTATGGCCGGTTGTAAGAGTTAAGGATACCCCTGAGAAAGGAATAAGCCTTGTTCAGGGTGACGGCCAGAACCCTGGGAACCTGAGGCCAAATGGCCAGCAGTAGGGGTGACCGCCACTTCGGTGAAAGAGGGGGAGACAACCCCGCGTAAGGTAATGGTGGGAGACGTGGAGGAGTGCCACCGGGTCCTGGGTTGGCAGACCACAACGTCTCCGGGGAGAATTTCGGTACAGCCCAACCCTGAGACCCAACCCTATCCCAGGCCTGAGAGAATGTGGTAATACTTAATGGTGTACCCCAACAACATGGGGCTAAGTCGATGTTTCCTTGTTTTGTGGGCCACCAGAATATGCTATATTGGGTAAACCAGCTGCGGGGTGAACCTGTTGAACAGTTGGTGGTGCCGGGGGCCTATCGAAAACTCGTGTTAAGTTAGCCCACCAACATGTTTTCGGGGGTCATCTGGGATTTCAGAAGACACAGGACCGGATACTACAACGGTTTTACTGGACCAGTGTCTTTAGAGAGGTGGATGACTTTTGTAAGTCTTGCCCGACCTGCCAAACCACTAGCCCCCAGCACCTTTTCCGCAGTCCCTTAGTGCCCCTCCCGATTATCGAGGTACCATTTGAGACAATCGCTATGGATCTCGTAGGCCCAGTACCGAAGTCCGTTAGGTGGTACCAACACATCTTGGTTGTCCTGGACTACGCCACTCGGTACCTGGAGGCTGTACCACTTCGACATACATCGGCCAAACTTATAGCAAAACAGTTAATGGAGATGTTTTCCCAAGTGGGGATACGCAAAGGGGTTCTGACTAACCAGGGGACTTCTTTTATGTCCGAGGTCATGCGGGAGCTCTGTAAGTTGCTGAATATCAATTAGATATGGACATACATCTATCACCCACAAACTGACGGCCTAGTAGAAAGGTTTAATCAAACGTTAAAAACTATGTTAAATCGAGTAGTAGCTAAGGATGGAAACGATTGGGACCTCCTTCTGCCCTATCTTATGTTCGCAGTGCGAGAAGTGCCCCAGGCCTCTACTGGGTTCTCGCCCTTCAAAGTACTATATGGCAGACATCCACATCGTCTGTTGGATATAGCCAAAGAGGCGTGGGAGAAACAAACCACACCATATAAAAGTTTTGTTGAATACGTCACCCAGATGCAGGCACGTATGGAAACCATGTTGCCGCTGGTAAAGGAACATATGGAGGCAGCTCAGCAAGCTCAAAGTCGGGTGTATAATTGGCAGGCTCGTGTCCGGATCTTTAACCCGGGAGATCGGGTTTTGGTTCTGGTACCGACAGTGGACAGTAAGTTACTGGCTAGGTGGCAGGGACCCTACGAGGTACTCGAAAAGGTTGGAGAAGTAAACTACAAGGTACACCAGCCAGGGATGCGGAAACCAGAGCAGGTGTACCATGTGAATTTACTCAAAACGTGGAAGGATAAGGAGACCAGCACTGACGATTGCCCGCGGCCGAGTTTTCTAGGGGAAGAGGTTCCGGCCCCTAAGTCTGATGTAAGGGAAGCGGTTGCCACAGTGAAGATTGCTGACAGCCTCTCCTCTAAACAGACTCAGGTGGCCAGGGAGTTCGTCAGCAGGAACACAGATGTGTTCTCAGACCTCCCTGGACGCACTTCCATAATCCAGCATGACATTGTCACTAAGCCTCAAGCCAAAATCCGGTTGAAACCATACCGGGTACCCGAGGCTCGGCGACAGGCCATCTCTGAGGAAGTACAAATAATGCAGCAACTAGACGTCATCGAGGAGTCTAGAAGTGAGTGGGCCAGCCCTATAGTACTGATACCCAAACCGAACGGGACGTTGCGGTTTTGTAACGATTTTCTAAAATTAAACAAGGTATCTAAGTTCAACGTATATCCAATGCCCCGGGTAGACGAGCTGATTGAGAGGTTAGAACAAGTCCGGTATTTTTCTGCTTTGGACCTCACCAAAAGGTACTGGCAGGTACCCTTAACAGAGGCTGCCAAAAAGAAAACGGCCTTCATCACACCAGAGGGGCTGTACCAGTAAAGGTGTTACCCTTTGGTCGGTATGGCGCACCCGTCACTCTCCAAAGGCTAATGGACATTGTGCTGCGACCACATCGTTGGTATGCTTCGGCTTACCTGGACAATATTGGCATCCACAGTGCAGACTGGAAGTCGCCTGCCCAGAGTGCAGGCTGTAGTAGACTCCCTTTGAAAAGCATGACTAACCGCTAACCCAAAAAAATGCACGACAGGGTTAGAGGAGACAAAATACCTGGGGTATGTCATTGGGCACGTAGTGATCAAACCCCAAGTAAACAAAATAGAGGCGATAAGAAATTGGCCCCGACCTATTAACACTAAACAAGTAAAGTCGTTCCTAGGAATGATAGGCTATTACATTAAATTTGTTCCCCACTTTGCCACTATAGCCGCGCCCTTGACAGAGCTCTTGAAGGGACGAAAATCTGTGATGGTTCGTTGGAATGAGCGGGCGGAAGAGCCTTTTTCCACTTTGAAGTTGGTCCTGTGCGGACCACCGATTTTGGTGATGCCCGACTTCAATAGGGAGTTCGTGGTACAGACAGATGCCTCCAAAGTAGGCCTCAGTGCTGTACTCTCTCAGGAAGTCAACGGGGAAGAGCATCCCATTGTCTTTTTAAGCCGCAAGCTCACCCCAGCCAAAACCAGGTATAGAATCGTGGAGAGAGCGTGCCTAGCTATCAAGTGGGCACTCAAGTCTCTCCGCTGCTATTTGTTGGGGAGAAAGTTCCGCCTGGTGACTGTCCACTCCCCTCTCAAGTGGATAAGCCAGGCCAAAGAGAGAAATGCCTGAGTCACCACGTGGGTCCTGTCCTTACAGAACTTTAAGTTCTCCATGGAATGCAGGGCAGGCCGGTTGCAGGGAAACGCGGATGCCCTGTCACGGGTATACTGTATGGCAGGTGTTCACCCCCCAAAGCGGGGGTATGTAAGAAGGTACCTGTAATCATCGTGGATGAAAGGTATGTGTCACTGAGGTTCCTGGCCTCGGTGAAGTAAGAGCCGGTATTTTATGTGTCAGCAGCAGCTATTGCTAATTAACATCTAAAGATTTAGCATGGCTGTTATAGCTGATCTGGGACGGCTCTTACTGGGAGTAGTCAAAGTGCTGGGTGGGTGACTACTCCCTATGTTCCAGGCTGGGTTTTGCCAGGCATAAAAACCAGCCAGCACTGCCAGGTGTGGTGGATTTACCTCCTTCTGACAGTGGAGCTCAGGAGTCTGTGTGCTGTGAACTAAGGGCTGTGCTGGGATTTGAGGTTTGAGCCGGGCTGGAGGACTCAGGCCCCTCTAAAGGCGAACAGGCCACCTATGGACTTGATGAGGCTGAACGGATAACAGGGTGTGAATTAACACCCAGGAGAAAAGGTGATGTTTATTGTTTGAGGATTTTCCTTGTGTGTGAACAAACACCAAGCCACCTGCGTTTTGTGATACACCTTATCTGCATTTTGTTTTACACCAATGTGTGAATAAAAAATAGACACTGCTGTTTGATTAAAAAACTGTGTACTTTGCCTCTATACTGCATCCGCTAGTCCTAACTACCAGAGCGAATCCTCACACAGGTCACAAAGAGAATCTAAAATTTAATTCACTGTGTACATACCTGACATTACTTATCCTGCACCGATCCCAAATTATATTCTGTAATATACTCCAGAGCGGCACTCACTATTCTGCTAGTGCCATCACTGTGTACACACATGATATTATTTTTTCTGTACTGATCCTGAGTTACATGTCCCATAGTTTTACATAGTTTTACACTTAGGCCCTAATCATATACAGTACAGACCAAAAGTTTGGACACACCTTCTCATTCAGAGTTTTCTTTATTTTCATGACTATGAAAATTGTAGATTCACACAGAAGGCATCAAAACTATGAATTAACACATGTGGAATTATATACATAACAATAAAGTGTGAAACAACTGAAAATATGTCAGATTCTAGGTTCTTCAAAGTAGCCACCTTTTGCTTTGATTACTGCTTTGCACACTCTTGGCATTCTCTTGATGAGCTTCAAGAGGTAGTCACCTGAAATGGTTTTCACTTCACAGGTGTGCCCTGTCAGGTTTAATAAGTGGGATTTCTTGCCTTATAAATGGGGTTGGGACCATCAGTTGCCTTGTGGAGAAGTCAGGTGGATACACAGCTGATAGTCCTACTGAATAGACTGTTAGAATTTGTATTATGGCAAGGAAAAAAGCAGCTAAGTAAAGAAGAACAAGTGGTCATCATTACTTTAAGAAATTAAGGTCAGTCAGTCCGAAAAATTGGGAAAACTTTGAAAGTGTCCCCAAGTGCAGTCACAAAAACCATCAAGCGCTACAAAGAAACTGGCTCAAATGTGGACCGCCCCAGGAAAGGAAGACCAAGAGTCACCTCTGCTGCGGAGGATAAGTTCATCCGAGTCACCAGCCTCAGAAATCGCAGGTTAACAGCAGCTCAGATTAGAGACCAGGTCAATGCCACACAGAGTTCTAGAAGCAGACACATCTCTAGAACAACTGTTAAGAGGAGACAGTGTGAATCAGGCCTTCATGGTAGAATATCTGCTAGAAAAACCATTTCTAAGGACAGGCAACAATCAGAAGAGACTTGTTTGGGCTAAAGAACACAAGGAATGAACATTAGACCAGTGGAAATCTGTGCTTTGGTCTGGTGAGTCAAAATTTGAGATCTTTGGTTCCAACCACCGTGTCTTTGTGCGATGCAGAAAAGGTGAACGGATGGACTCTACATCCCTGGTTCCCACCATGAAGCATGGAGGAGGTGGTGCGATGGTGTGGGGGTGCTTTGCTGGTGACACTGTTGGGGATTTATTCAAAATTGAAGGCATACTGAACCAGCATGGCTACCACAGCATCTTGCAGCGGCATGCTATTCCATCCGGTTTGCGTTTAGTTGGACCATCATTTATTTTTCAACAGGACAATGACCCCAAACACACCTCCAGGCTGTGTAAGGGCTATTTGACCATGAAGGAGAGTGATGGGGTGCTGCGCCAGATGACCTGGCCTCCACAGTCACCGGACCTAAACCCAATCGAGATGGTTTGGGGTGAGCTGGACCGCAGAGTGAAGGCAAAAGGGCCAACAAGTGCTAAGCATCTCTGGGAACTCCTTCAAGATTGTTGGAAGACCATTTCAGGTGACTACCTCTTGAAGCTCATCAAGAGAATGCCAAGAGTGTGCAAAGCAGTAATCAAAACAAAAAATGGCTACTTTGAAGAACCTAGAATATTACATATTTTCAGTTGTTTCACACTTTTTTGTTATGTATATAATTCTACATGTGTTAATTCATAGTTTTGATGCCTTCAGTGTGAATCTACAATTTTCATAGTTATGAAAATAAAGAAAACTCTTTGAATGAGAAGGTGTGTCCAAACTTTTGGTCTGTACTGTATATACACTACAGGGCAGAAACATAAAAGGATGGAGTGTTTGTGACAACTTTAAACGGGTTGTCCACGGATGACTTGTTTTTAAAATTACACCCACACCCTGCTACACCAGTGAAGGGATAGAAGATTTTTTTTTATAACCCTCCCCCCCTTCCCCATCCAGTTCCAGCTCTGTGGGTCCATGGTTCTCTTCTGTGGTCTTCCAGTCTGAAAATCTAAATATGAGTGGTGGACGATTCAAGTCTGCCACTGATGCCAATGGGCTCAGAGGTTATGTGTCCCCATACGTATTAGTCCACTGTCATCAGAACCTTACATTTTTAGGGGACCAGTCGACAGCCTAACATTTTTGGGATGCTCCTGACTGTCTTCCAACAGATGATGTCAAGGGAAAAAAAGGACTGGGTGCTTAGAATTTTAGCACCCGGGCACTTTGTTTTTGAGGAAGATAAACTGCCACAATTCTCCAGCCAATGCTCTCCTTCACAGCAGAAGCAATGCGGTGATATCACTGTACCTGCTTTGTCGAGGAGAGGCCGGGGATCATTCGCCACTAGGGAATCACCCTGAGTGCTCTACTTCTAAGTAGGTGCAATGAAGGAGATTTATCAAAAGTGGTGTAAAGGAAAACTAGTTTAGTTGCCCATAGCAACCAATCAGATTCCACCATTTATTTTCAAAAGTAGCTCTGAAGAAGGAAAGGTGGAATCTGATTGGTTGCTATAAATTTCCCCCGTTGACTGCGGGGGTTCTAAGGGGGCATAATTACTGTGCAGGGGGTCTAAGAGGGCATTCTACTGTGTGGGGGCACTAAGGGTGCCTTCTATTGTGTGGGGGGTATAACTACTGAGCGGTGGCACAGAGGGGGAAAACTACTGTGTGGGGGAACAAAGGGGACATAACTACTGTGTGGGGGCACTGAGGGGGCTGAGTGAGAATGGGCATTATAGATGGGCAGGGCAAAGTTAGGGGTGTGGCTTATTGTAAAAATATTTGCTCTCATTGAGCTCTTCAAAAGTTTGGAGGTATGACTTTTCTGTTCATATAGCCCAGCGCTCCAGATGGCAATCAATATGGTCGCCAATGCGCCGTAAAATTTGCAGATGGCGACAAGATTTCTTAGCCTTGTCGCCATTTGTGACAGGGCTGCACGCTGTAGCTGAATATTGCGGCGGGGCATTGGAGCCAATAATTCCTTGCCCCGCAGCTGATCACCTACGCTACACACCTCATTGCTGTGCGTCCCGACACAGGCGGGCATGATGATGTCATCATGCCTGCCTATACTGGGATTTCACTACCAAATAGACCTGGTCTATTTGGTAGTGAAATCCAAGCGCAGACGGGTGTGACCGCCGGGATGCACAGAAGTGAGGTGTGAGCATCTACGTCACACCATCCCAGGCCGTACCAGCAGCTAGTGAGCCCCAGCGAAAGGAGTATAAGATTTTAGCTTTTTTTATTTTATTTATTTAAGTGCCAACATTACTGGCCATAAGGGGGGCACTGGGAGGGACATTACTGGCCATAATGGGGCACTGGGGGGACATTACTGGCCATAGGGTGGCACTGGGGGGACATTACTGGCCATAAGGTAGGGCACTGAGGGGATATTACTGGCCATAAGGGGGGCACTGAGGGGACATTACTGGCCATAAGGGGGGCACAGGGGGGACACTGAGGGGATATTACTGGCCATAAGGGGGGCACTGAGGGGACACTACTGGCCATAAGGGGGGCACTCAGGGGACATTACTATCCATAAGGGGGGCACTGGGGGACATTACTGGCCGTAAGGGGGGGCAATGGGGGGACATTACTGGCCGTAAGGGGGGCACTGGGGGGGACATTACTGGCTGTAAGGAGGGCACTGGGGGGACATTACTGGCCGTATGGAGGGTACAGGGGGGACATTACTGGCATAGGGAGGGCAGTGGGGGGACATTAATGGCCATAAGGGGGGCAGTGGGGGACATTACTGGCCATAAGTGGGCACAGGGGGGATATTAGTGGCCGTAAGAAGGGCACTGGGGGACATTACTTGCCGGAAGGGGGGCACTGGGAGACATTACTAGCCATAAGGGGGGCACTAGAGAACAGTATGGGGGGAAATTACTACTGTGGAGCATATTTCTACTGTGGGGGCAGTGTGGGAGAAAATTACTACGTGAGGGCAGTGAGGGGGTAAGGTATTACTGTGCGGGCAGTGTGGGGTGAAATTACTATGTGTGGATAGCGTTGGGTGATATAAAAAATATTCCCACGATGACGATATTAAGAAATTTATCACTATAACGATATATATCACGATAAATACCCATTTAGAAGAAAAGAAAACACCTGGGGCCACAAGGAGAGGTTATACTGTATGGGGGCAGCCACAAGGAGACATTATACAACATTATACTGTATGGGGAAGCCACAAGGAGATGTTATACTGTATGGGGCCAGCCGCAAGGAGACGTTATACTGTATAGGGGCAGCCACAAGAAGACGTTATACTGTATGGGGTAGTCACAAGGAGACGTTATACTGTATGGGGCACTGGGGCATCCACAAGGAGACATTATACTGTATGGGGCACTGGGGTAGCCACAAGGAGATGTTATACTGTATGGGGCACTGGGGCATCCACAAGGAGACATCATACTGTATGGGGCACTGGGGCATCCACACGGAGACGTTATACTCTATGGGGCACTGGGGCAGCCACAAGTAGATGTTATACTGTATGGGGGCCACAAGGAGATATTATACTGTATGGGGGCCACAAGCGCATATTATATTGTATGGGGGCCACAAAGGGACATTATAATGTCTGGACATAGGAACTATACTGTATATGGGGGCCACAAGGAAATATTATATTGTATGGGAGCCACAAGGAGACATTATATACTGTATGGGCAGGCTGCAGGGCACAAGGAGACATTATATACTGTATGGGCAGGCAGCGGGGCACAAGGAGACATTATATACTGTATGGGCAGGCAGCGGGGGAGACAAGGAGACATTATATACTGTATGGGCAGGCAGCGGGGCACAAGTAGACATTATATACTGTATGGGCAGGCAGCGGGCAACAAGGAGACATTATATACTGTATGGGCAGGCAGCGGGCCACAAGGAGACATTATATACTATATGGGCTGGCAGTGGGCCACAAGAGTCACTATACTGCATGGGCCACTAGGAGACATTATACTGTCTGGACTTAGGCACTATACTGTAAGGGGGCCACAAGATGACATTATACTGTATGGGACAACAATTTGTAACCCCTCCGCCATCAGTATAATAATGTCTTCTGGCCCCCATACAGTAATGTCTTCTTGTTGCTCCTGTATGGGGGCAACATGGAGACATTATGGTTTATCAAGTACCATCACCATGTGCAGTGCAGCTTGCAGGCAGGGCCAGGGCCGCAGAAGATATAGACAGCACAACCTTTATTTCTGACACCTGGGCCGTTAGGGTTTTTCACTCCTCTTCCCCCACCTTGGTTGGACACGGACTGCTGACTGGCTTTGCGTGCCTCGCTCCTGTGTTCGGCCAGTGGGCGGAGACTTGAATATGGGAGTGAGGAGGAGCCGGGGGCGGCCGCTACAGGAAGTAATATGTACGGTACACATATGCACGATGCAGGGGCGGGCTGATACAGATTTAGGAGCAGTCAGCACTCATATAACCGCTCCTATGACGTCACCACATACTGCGATTAATTGGAAACAGCGATATCGCTGTTTCTTGATACCGCGGTATATCGTTGAGACCGGTTTACCGCTCAACCCTATGTGTAGACAGTGTGTGTGTGTGGGGGGGGGGATTACTATGTGAGGGCAGTGTGGGGGGGGGGGGGGCAATTAATTTAAGGTTTTATTATTATTACTGGGGGCACTCTAGGTGGCATTTATAATTGCTGTAGACACTATAGGGACATTTTTTCTAGTGGTTGTCACTATTTTTTTTTAGCAGGATAGTACCTGGGGCATTGAGGAGCACCACGGGCACAGTATTGGGAGTGGCAGCAGGATGACATTGTTGGGACACCAGGATGAGGAGGTTGGTGGAAAAATTGAAAGGTCTAAGGTGTCTGTAACAAACTCTGTAGAGATGAGATGCGGCTGAAAGACTTTGTCATGGAGGTCTGGCTCAAATGGGGGAGAAGAGGAAAGAGAAGGTCTACTTGACAAGAGATGTCAGTTGTCACTGGATGTAAGAGATATGTGGTGCTGTATTCTCCTATATGTAGTGCTGGCTCACCTTCTCCAAGTCTTTTATTTATTTTTTATTATTATTATTATTATATATATTTTCAATTTGGTGACTCTGGGGTTTACAATACTCTTCTTTAAGCCTACAGTAGCGTTTTTCCTATTAGGCTACTTTCACACTAGCGTTCGGGTGTCCGCTTGCGAGCTCTGTTTGAAGGGGCTCACAAGCGGCCCCGAACGCATCTGTCCAGCACTAATGTATTCTGAGTGGACGTGGATCCGCACAGAATGCATCAGTCTGGCAGCGTTCAGCCTCCGCTCCGCTCAGCAGACGGACACCTGAACGCTGCTTGCAGCGTTCGGGTGTCCGCCTGGCCGCGCGGAGGCGTGCGGATCCGTCCAGACTTACAATGTAAGTCAATGGGGACGGATCCGTTTGAAGATGACACACTATGGCTCAATCTTCAAACGGATCCGTCCCCCATTGACTTTCAATGTAAAAGTCTGGACGGATCCGTTCAGGCTACTTTCACACTCAGAATTTTTTTTACAATATAATGCAGACGGATCTGTTCTGAACGGAGCCACCGTCTGCATTATATGAGCGGATCCGTCTCAGACGGATCCGCTCTGAACGCAAGTGTGAAAGTAGCCTAATATGCACAACCTAACAAGGTAAACTCCTTTTGGAGTGATTTATGTTCATCTTATATGAATATATTATCCTATGGTGCGCCTATTGTGTTTTTCATAGAGAAACATCGCCTGTTACACTAATCTGTCCATCCGGCTTCCAGGAATTCTACGGCAGCACATAGGAACAACCTACAATCTAACAAGATGAATTACGTCCTGAATCATCTTGAGCAAAGAAAACGTCTGATCTTGCAATATGTGCAACCTCAACCTCCGGCGACCACCGATCTTATGGAGGAGCCGAACCTGGTTCAGGAAGGTATAGACGAGAAAATATTGTATTTTTTTTTTTTACTTGAAAAAAATATGATCAACGAGATACAACACTAAGAAATGAGTAGACAACCACCAGCAGCTCAACCACTCGCCTAAGGGCTCTTTCACACTTGCGTTGTCCGGATCCGTCGTGTACTCCATTTGCCGTAAGTGCCCGCCGGATCCGTAACACCGCAAGTGAACTGAAAGCATTTGAAGACTGGCAGCAAGGACGCTATTAAAGTCCTGGTTGCCATAGTAGTAGTGGGGAGCGGGGGAGCAGTATACTTACCGCCCGTGCGGCTCCCGGGGCGCTCCAGAATGACGTCAGAGCGCCCCATGTGCATGGATGACATGATCCATGCGATCACGTCATCCATGCGCCTTGGGCGCCCTGACGTCACTCTGAAGCGCCCTGGGAGCCGCACGGACTGGTAAGTATACTGCTCCCCTGCTCCCCACTACACTTTACCATGGCAAACAGGACTTGGTAACCATTCAGAAAAAGCTAAACGTCGGATCCGGTACTGCGCCGAAACGACGTTTAGCTTAAGGCCGGATCCGGATTAATGCCTTTCACTGGGCATTAATTCCGGATCCGGCCTTGCGGGAAGTTTTCAGGATTTTTAGCTGGAGCAAAAAGCGCAGCATGCTGCGGTATTTTCTCCGGCCAAAAAACGTTCCGGTCCTGAACTCCATTCAGAATGCATGGAGATAATCCTGATCAGGATTCTTCTGGCATAGAGCCCCGACGACAGAACTCTATGCTGGAAAAGAACAACACAAGTGTGAAAGAGCCCTAAATGGATGAGGTGCTCACCTAGAGCGGCCCACCCTTAGGCCTAGACAAAAAGTAACTACAGTGGGATGCGAAAGTTTGGGCAACCTTGTTAATCGTCATGATTTTCCTGTATAAATCGTTGGTTGTTACGATAAAAAATATCAGTTAAATATATCATATAGGAGACACACACAGTGATATTTGAGAAGTGAAATTAAGTTTATTGGATTTACAGAAAGTGTGCTATAATTGTTTAAACAAAATTAGGCAGGGGCATAAATTTGGGCACCACAAAAAAGAAATGAAATCAATATTTAGTAGATCCTCCTTTTGCAGAAATTACAGCCTCTAAACGCTTCCTGTAGGTTCCAATGAGAGTCTGGATTCTGGTTGAAGGTATTTTAAACCATTCCTGTTTACAAAACATCTTTAGTTCATTCAGGTTTGATGGCTTCCGAGCATGGACAGCTCTCTTTAGGTCACACCACAGATTTTCAATTATATTCAGGTCTGGGGACTGAGATGGCCATTCCAGAACGTTGTACTTGTTCCTCTGCATAAATGTCTTAGTGGATTTTGAGCAGTGTTTAGGGTCGTTGTGTTGTTGAAAGATCCAGCCCCGGCGCAGCTTCAGCTTTGTCACTGATTCCTGGACATTGGTCTCCAGAATCTGCTGATACTGAGTGGAAGCCATGCGTCCCTCAACTTTGACAAGATTCCCAGTCCCTGCACTGGCCACAGCCCCAGAGCATGATGGAACCACCACCATATTTTACTGTAGGTAGCAGGTGTTTTTCTTGGAATGCTGTGTTCTTTTTCCTCCATGCATAACGCCCCTTGTTATGGCCAAATAATGCAATTTTAGTTTCAACAGTCCACAGCACCATATTCCAAAATGAAGCTGGCTTGTCCAAATGTGCTTTAGCCCACCTCAAGCGGCACTTTTTGTGCTGTGGGCGAAGAAAAGGCTTCCTCTGCATCCCTCTCGCATACAGCATCTCCTTGTGTAAAGTGCGCCGAATGGTTGAACGATGCACAGTGACTCCATCTGCAGCAAGATGATGTTGTAGGTCTTTGGTGCTGGTCTGTGGGTTGACTCTGAATGTTCTCACCATTGGTCGCTTCTGTCTATCCGAGATTTTTCTTGGTCTGCCACTTCGAGCCTTAACTTGAACTGAGCCTGTGGTCTTCCATTTCCTCAATATGTTCCTAACTGTGGAAACAGACAGCTGAAATCTCTGAGACAGCTTTCTGTATCCTTCCCCTAAACCATGATGGGGAACAATCTTTGTCCTCAGGTCATTTGAGAGTTGTTTTGAGACCCCAATGTTGCTGCTCTTCAGAGAAAATTAAAAGAGGAGGGAAACTTACAATTGTCCCCCCTTAAATACTCTTTCTCATAATTGGATTCACCTGTGTATGTAGGTCAGGGGTCACTGACCTTACCAAGCCAATTTGAGTTCCAATAATTAGTTCTAAAGGTTTTGGAATCAATAAAATGACAACAGTGCCCAAATTTATGCACCTGCCTAATTTTGTTTAAACAATTATAGCACACTTTCTGTAAATCCAATAAACTTCATTTCACTTCTCAAATATCACTGTGTGTGTCTCCTGTATGATATATTTAACTGACATTTTTTATCGTAACAACCAATGATTTATACAGGAAAATCATGACGATTAACAAGGTTGCCCAAACTTTCGCATCCCACTGTATATATAAAAATATAGGGGCACACTACAGATGGGAGCACTAAATCCAAGTATGAGTGTAATTTATTAAAAACACACATTAAAAGCCATAACCATAAATGAGTACACTAGGCGGCATGTCACGTGTTGTGGAATAAATACAATGAGTACATACACCCCAAAAGAACTCCTATAGAAACTACATTGTCTCTTATTAGAACACTTGTAGGGTCATCCATGGGCAAAAGTCTCTCAGGTGGTGACAAAAGACTTGCCAATATACTGTATGCAGGTAACTATGTACCTATTAAGCACTGAGTCCCTTAAGATCCCGGTGTAGTCCAGTCCATACTTAGTTGTATTACATGGACAGTCAATGATACATTAAGGGCTTGCCACAGCTATAACTGCAGATAACAAATAGCAGGATGACGCTCCTAAATAGGAGCTGGGTCTTACCCTTCTTCACTGCACACTGGCAGCGCTGGTCTCAGGCGGCCGCACACATACAACACCAACTTGACGCCAAATTTCTGGAACTACACCTTATAGAGGGCCTTGTTCCTAGAGGTTTGCGCCTATGTTTCAAACATTTGTTTGAAAGCGATAAGGACTTTAGCGATGATTGGGACAATTATCTTTTAGAATGCGCTAAAGGACTGATGTCTGGACTACTTGCAAAAAAAAAAAAACAGTAGCACTGGATCTCGGGTCCAAAATCACAGAGGGGTATAATAATATCCTAAATATCTGTCATGGTCTTACCTTCTTGCTGTTCTCCTTCGTTTGACATGTGCTGGCGGCCATCTTGGTTTCTGGGTTTCTTGTAGCCTCCCACCCTGCGGCTTCTCCTTCCCACTGGGAGGAGCTGGATGCCTAGCTCATATATATAGGAGGTCTGTGGCTTCAGTTCCTTGCTTGGTCCTCCTGTGTTCACATGCTTCTAAGACTGCTGCTGCTTCTGGTTCCTGATCCTGGCTTCGTCTGACTACCCTGCTGGTTCCTGATCCAGGCTTCGTCTGACTACCCTTCTGGTTCCTGACCTCTGGCTTCGCAAGACCCTGCTTCGGTTTAGCCATCCGTTTGGACTTTTGCCTTACAGCTTTATTTTCAATAAAGCCTTCTTATTTCCACTTATCTCTTGTTGTACATCTGGTTCATGGTTCCATGACATTAGGACCAAGCCCTGAATTCTGACGGTACAGGGCCATCCTCGCTACCTACGCTGGTTGACAGACTTGATCAGCAGGATCACCTGTTGGGTCGGTTCGCTGTGGCGTTGCAAACCCTGCTTGAACGCACGGCTCATTTAGCTTCCGTTGCCGATGGGTCGGTTGTCGCTCCTGGGCCCGCTCCTACTGCCGCTCCGGTTGTTGCGCCAGAGTCTACCCCGACACCTGTTGCTGCGCCTGCGGTGTTTCGGGGTATGACCGGTTCTGCCCCCCTTCCACAGCGCTTTGGGGGAGAGCCAACTCAGTGCCGAGGTTTCCTTAACCAGGTGGGCATTTATTTCGAGTTGCTGCCACATGCCTTTCCTACTGAGAGATCAAAGGTGGGCTTCTTGATCTCGCTGCTCTCGGACAAGGCCTTGGCCTGGGCCAGCCCTTTATGGGAGAACAACAATCCGGTGGTTGCCGAGTTTTCCGGTTTTGTTGCTTCTCTTCGGAAGGTATTCGATGTGCCGGCTCGTGCTGCCTCTGCTGCGAAGCTCCTTATGTCCATCAGACAGGGTTCACGATCCGTAGCTGAATACGCCATTGAGTTTCGTACCCTGGCAGCAGAGGTGGGCTGGAATAATGAGGCTCTGGTCGCTGCTTTCTCTCATGGTCTCTCGGATGCCTTGAAGGATGAGGTTGCAGCTAAGGACCTACCAGTGGAGCTCGAGTCTCTTATTTCTTTCCTGATTTTGATTGACACCAGACTCAGGGAGAGACCTTCCTTTAAGGAGAGCCTGCGGAGGCCTTCTAACAGATTGGCGCCTACGTTTGCTGTCCCACCCGTGCCTCCCTCTCCTCCCACGCCTCCTGGGGATGACTTGTCTGGGGGTGAACCCATGCAGCTGGGGTTTGCTCGCCTGTCCGAGGGGGAGAGGGCACTCCGGAGACGCGAGGGCCGATGCATGTACTGTGGTCTCGGTGGGCATTTTCGGTTGGCATGCCCGAACCGTCCGGGAAACGCTCGCACCTGAGATCCTGTCGGGGGCAGATCTTGGGTGGAGTCTCCTCGTCCCCGGTTTCCCGTGTTGACAAACCACTGATCACTGTTTTCCTCTCCTGGGTCAGGGGCTCGGTGACGACCCAGGCGTTGGTGGACTCTGGTGCTGGTGGTTTGTTCATTGATAGTGTGTTCGCTGCCGCCAATTCCATTCCTCTGCAGCCTCGAGGTTCCCCACTGGCTCTTGAGGCGATAGACGGCAGACCCCTTCTGCCGCCACACGTGACTCATGAGACCCTTCCAGTGGGGATGGCCATTGGTGCCGTTCACAGAGAGTCGGTCTGTCTCCAGGTTATTTCGTCTCCACACTACTCGGTGGTCTTGGGGTACCCCTGGCTCCAGAAGCATAATCCGACTTTCGATTGGAGATCGGCCGAGATCCTCTCGTGGTCACCGCAGTGTGGGGCTAGTTGCATCCATGGGTCTGTCAAGTTGCTGTGTACTTCCTCGGACTCTCTGTTGCCTCCCGAATACGAGGAGTACCGGGATGTATTCGATAAGGTGCGTGCGGTTGCCCTACCTCCGCACCGCCCATACGATTGTGCCATAGAGTTACAATCTGGTGCCCTTCCTCCTCGTGGCAAAGTCTATCCACTGTCGGTAGCGGAGAATGAGGCCATGGAGGAGTACGTGAGGGAGGCGCTTTCACGCGGACACATTCGCAAATCCTCGTCCCCGGCAGGGGCTGGATTTTTCTTTGTGAAAAAGAAGGGCGGTGAGTTGAGGCCTTGCATCGATTACAGGGGTCTCAATCGCATCACGATCAAGAACGCTTACCCGATACCCTTGATTTCCGAGCTGTTCGATCGCCTCAAAGGGGCCACGGTCTTTACCAAACTCGACCTGAGGGTGGCATACAACCTGGTAAGGATCAAGGCGGGCGATGAGTGGAAGACTGCGTTTAACACCAGGACCGGTCATTATGAATCCCTGGTTATGCCCTTTGGGTTGTGCAATGCGCCCGCAGTCTTCCAGGAATTCATCAACGATGTTTTCCGTGACCTGTTGCAGCAGTGTGTGGTGGTCTATTTGGATGACATCTTGGTATATTCTGAATCCATGGAGGCCCACATTCTGGATGTCAGACGAGTGTTGCAACGGTTACGGTTACGAGAGAACAAGCTGTTCGGTAAGCTTGAGAAATGCGAATTTCACGATCCCAGGTAACCTTCTTAGGTTACATCATTTCCGCTGAGGGGTTCTCCATGGATCCTGAGAAGGTTTCGGCTGTCTTACAGTGGCCCCAGCCCAGTGGTCTTCGTGCCCTGCAGCGCTTTTTGGGCTTCGCCAATTATTATCGGAAGTTCATCAGGAACTTTTCCATGCTAGCCAAGCCTCTCACGGATCTGACCAGGAAGGGCAGTAATCCCCAGGTCTGGCCGCTCGAGGCCATCCGAGCTTTTGAGGCTCTAAAGTCCGCCTTTGTGTCGGCTCCGATTCTGTCGCATCCCAACCCTGGGTTGCCTTTTGTCCTCGAGGTGGACGCGTCTGAGACGGGAGTAGGCGCCCTTCTGTCTCAGCGTAGAACACCAGAGGGCCCTCTGCTTCCTTGTGGGTTTTACTCCCGGAAACTGTCTTCCGCGGAGTGCAACTATCAGATTGGTGACAGGGAGTTATTGGCCATCGTGCAGGCCCTTAAAGAATGGAGGCACTTGCTCGAGGGCTCGGTGGTTCCGGTTCTCATCCTGACGGACCACAAGAATCTGACCTACCTCTCTGAGGCCAAGAGATTGACACCACGTCAGGCCAGATGGGCTCTGCTCTTGTCACGTTTTAATTACGTGGTCTCCTACCTACCCGGTTCCAAGAACATCAGAGCGGATGCCTTATCACGGCAGTACTCCGAGCTGTCCGGAGAGGAGTCGATTCCGACTTCGGTCATACCTCCGAATCAGATCCTGGCCGCCATTCGCACCAGCCTGACCTCTCCCCTGGGTGAGCAGATTTTGGCGGCTCAATCTGGTGCTCCCTCTGGGAGACCCAACGGCAGATGTTTTGTGCCAGAGGAGTTGCGCACTCGGTTGTTGCGAACCTACCATAACTCCAAGGCCGCGGGGCATCCTGGAAAGAATCAGCTGTCCTGGGCTGTTTCACGTCTGTTTTGGTGGCCTTCTCTACGTTCCGACATCGCCGCATATGTAGCGGCATGCTCCGTTTGTGCCCAGAGTAAGTCCCCTCGGCACCGTCCGTTGGGCCTTTTGCAACCCATAGCCACCGGGGAGCGTCCATGGTCACACCTGGGGATGGATTTCATTGTGGACCTCCCTGCATCCCGAGGCCATACGGTCATTCTCATGATTGTGGATCGGTTTTCCAAAATGTGCCACTGTGTTCCTCTCAAGAAGTTACCCTCTGCACAAGAGTTGGCCACGATTTTTGCCAGGGAGGTCTTCCGGTTGCACGGTTTGCCCAAGGAGATTGTGTCGGATCGGGGGAGTCAGTTTGTGTCCAGGTTCTGGCGCTCCTTTTGCTCCCAGTTGGGGATTCATCTCTCTTTCTCCTCGGCCTACCACCCTCAGTCCAATGGGGCCGCAGAACGATCCAATCAGGCCTTGGAGCAATTCCTTCGTTGCTATGTCTCCGATCACCAAGACAATTGGGTTGACCTTCTGCCTTGGGCTGAGTTTGCCAGGAACACGGCGGTGAACTCTTCCTCTGGGACGTCTCCCTTCATGGCCAATTATGGGTTCCAACCTGCCGTGTTACCGGAGGTATTCTCTCCCCAGGATATTCCGGCTGTGGAGGATCACCTTTCCGTCCTACGTGCTTCTTGGGTACAGATCCAGAGGTCCCTTGAGGTCTCTGCGCAGCGCCAGAGACTCCAGGCTGATCGCAGACGAGCGCCCGCTCCTTCCTACCAGGTCGGAGACCGCGTATGGTTGTCCACCCGCAACTTCAACCTTCGAGTGCCCACTCCCAAGCTGGCGCCTCGCTTTGTTGGTCCCTTCCGAGTGCTTCGCAGGGTAAACCCGGTAGCCTATGCCCTTGCGCTTCCTCCTGGCATGCGGATCTCCAACGCGTTTCATGTCTCCCTGTTGAAGCCACTGGTGTGTAATCGTTTCACTTTCTCGGTTCCTCGGCCTCGTCCGGTCCAAGTGGGCAATCGTGAGGAGTATGAGGTGAGCAATATCCTGGACTCACGCCTGGTCCGCGGTCGGGTGCAGTTTTTGGTCCATTGGCGTGGTTATGGTCCAGAGGAGCGTTCCTGGGTTCCCTCCGCAGATGCTCCTGCCTTGCTCCGAGCCTTCCACGCACGCTTCCCTCAGAAACCGTTCCTTACTCCGCGGAGGAGGGGCCCTTGAGGGGGAGGTACTGTCATGGTCTTACCTTCTTGCTGTTCTCCTTCGTTTGACATGTGCTGGCGGCCATCTTGGTTTCTGGGTTTCTTGTAGCCTCCCACCCTGCGGCTCCTCCTTCCCACTGGGAGGAGCTGGATGCCTAGCTCATATATATATAGGAGGTCTGTGGCTTCAGTTCCTTGCTTGGTCCTCCTGTGTTCACATGCTTCTAAGACTGCTGCTGCTTCTGGTTCCTGATCCTGGCTTCGTCTGACTACCCTGCTGGTTCCTGATCCAGGCTTCGTCTGACTACCCTGCTGGTTCCTGATCCAGGCTTCGTCTGACTACCCTTCTGGTTCCTGACCTCTGGCTTCGCAAGACCCTGCTTCGGTTTAGCCATCCGTTTGGACTTTTGCCTTACAGCTTTATTTTCAATAAAGCCTTCTTATTTCCACTTATCTCTTGTTGTACGTCTGGTTCATGGTTCCATGACAATATCATATCCCCTTTCTCAAATTTGACCGTCTAATCACCACACAAGTAACACTACATGATAAAGATATATTGAACAAAAAAGCGGGCACACTCTCTAGAGATTTTGGTTTGGGGAACATGCCACCCCCAAGCCCACCGACCATCCACCTGCAGGTCTGGCTCAACCCAGACTCCGACATAGGTTAACTAGTTAGAACTCCCTCATCCAATCTAGCAACATCCAGAGGAGAGTCCCATCTCAACTTTCCATTTCAAGAGTTCCTTCACACCGAACCCCCAGCAGCCACGACACTAGAACTTTTTAGACAGGAGGTTTCTTTCTCACTCATGATGTCTTCAGATTTGAAGACTTTCTATACGTACAGACCGAAGGGACCGCAATGGGTATGCATTTCGCGGCCAGATTTGCTAAACTGTTCATGGGGGGCGTTCGAGGATACCCATATTTACAACTCTGGGAACTGGACCAACAATATAATATTTTATCGTCGTTATATAGACGATCTGATCTTTGTATGGGATGGTGATACAACATCTGTTGAATAATTTATGAGATATATCAACAATAACAGCTGGGGCATTACGCTCTCAGGAACTCACAATAACTTTGCTGCCAAATATCTGGATTTAGAACTAAACATTACCAGCGGGGAAAAAAACACCCGCATCTATTTTAAGAAAGTTGATTGTAATAGTTATCTCGATTTCTCCAGTGACCATTACAAAAAATGGAAGACTAATATGAGATCCCATTTAGTCAATTTAAACGAGTAAGACGGAATTGTTCAGAAGATAGCGATTTCATCACCCAAAGTGAGATAATCCGCACTAGATTTGCACAGAAAGGCTTTCCTCCCGGGATAATAGAGACGGCCTTCAAGAGAGCCCGTGCACTCACACAAGAAGACTGTTTACAGAGTGAAGGACACCTCTGGTAAACTATTTAATACCAACTTCCTAACTACCTACAACAGCAATCATACCATAATTAAAGAGATCCTTTCTAAGCACTGGTTTATCCTTAAACGAGACCCCGTCTTAAACATGATCTTGCCAGATAAACCTCGCTTGACATTTAGGAGGGCCCAATCTCTGAAGAACCTACTGCCACCCATTCAACTCAGACAGCGATGGGGACAAGATTCGCGATTGGGCAATACTGGCCAATAGGGAGCTTCAGATGTAAACAGCCGAAGTGCTTATGTTGCAAGTGCATACGCACCGCTACCACTTTCCACAACTCTAGTGGTGGTACTTTTTCCATCAAAGGAGACCTGAACGGCGGCTCTACAAATATGATTTACATACTCGAGTGCCCGTGCGGCCTCCAGTATGTAGGGCGAACTATTCAGACCCTCCGTAGTAGATTAAATAAGCACAGATCCAATGTCAAAAAGAGATTTTTACAGCACAGCATTTCCAGACAAGCCACGGAAAATCATCAAGGCTTTTTTTCTGGATTTACTATTACCCCCAATAGAGCAGATCAAATCCAACAGTTATAACATCATCCAAACTTTGCAGAGGCGTGAAATGTTTTGGATTTATAAGCTTAAAGGGATTCTGTCACCTCCCCTCAGCCAAAAAACGATTTAAAAGCAGCCATGCAGCACAGCTTACCTGGATTAGGCTGTGCTGTTTTATCTTGAAATCCGTCCAGCAGTTACTTCAAAAAACGACTTTGATCAATAAGGAAATGCGTCCTGAAGGTGCCCAGAGGGGCGTTTTTTTCTTCCTAGTGAGCCCAGTACCGCCCCTCTTTCAGTGCCCAGCCCGCCTTCCTTGTATTTTCTAACCGCCGCCCCCAGCCTGCCACAGCCTCCCCTCCCTCTCCTCCCCCTCCCTCACGCCGAACGAAGTCTCGCACAGGCGCAGTACCCACTGAGGGCTGCGCCTGTGCGATCATCAGGAGACTGAGGGCGGCAGCTTCATCTTCGTCACTGGGCATGCGCCGAGCCCAGTGACGTCCGATGCTCGCTCTTCCCTCAGTCAGCAGGCTGGGGGCGGCGGTTAGAAAATACAAGGAAGGCGGGCTGGGCACTGAAAGAGGGGCGGTACTGGGCTCACTAGGAAGAAAAAAACGCCCCTCTGGGCACCTTCAGGACGCATTTCCTTATTGATCAAAGTCGTTTTTTGAAGTAACTGCTGGACGGATTTCAAGATAAAACAGCACAGCCTAATCCAGGTAAGCTGTGCTGCATGGCTGCTTTTAAATTGTTTTTTGGCTGAGGGGAGGTGACAGAATCCCTTTAACTGTCTGAATCCACGTGGCCTAAATGAGATATTTGAGATTAACATCTAGTGGGAACCCTTGGTTTGCTGAAAGTCCATCATATCTTCAGGTTCAGGATAGCTAGCTATCCTCCCCCAATCCCTGATACAGCCTCTGAATCACCTTGAGTGCACCCCTGACACGAGTGCACTTAAGCGGTGCACTTAATGATTTCTGATGATCTCTGTTAACATCTTATTTTATTTTATCATCCTTATATTAAAACACTTTTTTTTTTTACATTTTAATTTGTTGTCAATGGACGGTACACCCCTGTGTCCATAGCTCCATTCGCTTCATATGAACATTGTAGGTTAATTTTATATAAATCATCTCTACATATTGGTTTTAATACTGTTTGTATGTTTTTTTCCATAGACTTTTATACTATTTGTTTGATTTGAGTGACATTTTTGTAATTTCATCTATTAATTGTCCTACCCATTTTATGTTCACACATCTTATGTTCTTTTATACCATATGTTCTCAGTAACATGTTTTATTTCAATTTCCCCAACTTAAAGGGATTCTGTCATCAGAATTTAGGCCTATAACCTAAACATATGGCGAGGTCCCTACTAGGGTTGTTGCGGGTATCGAAAAATCGATACTTTTTTACAAGTATCGATTCGGTACTGTGATTTGCACTTTTTCGATACTGGGCTGCGCAGCCCATTATCTCCTATGGCGCTCCGCCAGAAAGACAGTGGAGAAGGCGGGAGGGAGAAGGCGAGAGGGAGAAGGAGGGAGGGATTCCCTCCCTCCTATGACGCTGCCGCCGCTGAGCCCAATGGAGTAAGCGGGCTCTGAAGATGCCTGCACCACTGCCACCAATGACTGTGCGTTTAATTAAAGGAGAAGGGACGGGGGAGGTAATAAACTGCTGCGCCCCGCCGTCTGACTCCGTCTGAGACGAGTGAGCGCTGAGCTCAGCGAACGGCACCAGCAGCAGCAGAGCAGCCTCCTCCGTCCTGACTCCTAACTGAGTCACTCACGCTTGTCATGTGTACTCCTTTGAGTCCTCCCAGCGTCAGCCCGAGCCCCAGAGTCAGTGAGACTGAGCACTGAAAAGCAGCCAGCCCAGCATAGCAGGTACCTAGCCTAGCCCACAGCCAGACCCAGTGCAGGAGTGATGATTAGCCTGCCTCAAAATAAAGGCAGGCAAAAAACATATCTATAGGAAAGACAGCCAGCAAGATTTGGGGTTAATGAGACTCATTAACCCCAATCTTGCCACTACCCATGTTTTAAACATAATGGGGGGTCACTTATTTTTAATGTCAGGCTGGGCACATGCTTTTGGAGTCTTTGGAATGGACCCCATGTGCCTCACATTAATAGTAAGTGACCCCCAAAGTACCATCTAACATAATAGGCAACATAGGGTTAATGTGAGTTGCAGAATACAGGTCATTATTAATATGAGGCACATAGATTGAATTCATAAGACTGTGCTGCCAAATAGCAAGTGACTGTTGTAGCTCATACATTAACCCCATGTTGACCATTATGCAAGAATATGGATATACTTGATGATAGGGTTATTTCGTTATTATGAGGCACATGGGGGGGGTTTGTCACCAGAAACGGTTGTACCTGTGCAATTGTGCATCACAATCACAATTACCCTATGATGTAACGTGGCCCCAGCACCACAATGTATATCATGTAGCAGCTGACCTCACAGCCTCTTACAACCCCAATCTGTGTTGATTTTTGTGAAGCCCATTCCCCCTCCCCAACCACCACTACACCACCTAGTGAATGAGGTGTGGTTTAAAGGGGTTCTGCACTTTCATTTAAGGCTACTTTCACACTTGCGCTTGATCGGATCCGTTCTGAACGGATCTGATCATATTAATGCAGACGGAGGCTCCGTTCAGTACGGATCCGTCTGCATTAATAACTTAGAAAAATTTCTAAGTGCGCAAGATGCCTGAGCGGATCCGTTCAGACTTTCAATGTAAAGTCAATGCGGGACGGATCCGCTTGAAGATTGAGCCATATGGTGTCATCTTCAAGCGGATCCGTTCCCATTGACTTACATTGTAAGTCTGGACGGATCCGCACGGCCAGGCGGACAGCTGAACGCTGCAAGCAGCGTTCAGCTGTCCGCCTGGCCGTGCGGAGGCGAGCGGAGCGGAGGCTGAGCACCGCCAGACTGATGCAGTCTGAGCGGATCCGCATCCATTCAGACTGCATCAGGGCTGGACGGAAGCGTTCTGCTCCGCTCGTGAGCTCCTTCAAACGGAGCTCACGAGCGGACAGCAGAACGCTAGTGTGAAAGTAGCCTAATTAACTGATGATCTATCCTCTGGATGTTTGAGAAGGCAGCGGCGCTCCAGCAGCGCCACGGCTTTATCACTGTTTACTGCCGGCCCAGTGACATCACAACTAGCGTGGGCGGGGCTAAGCTCTTCACTTGAATGGAGCTTAGCCCCGCCCACGCTAGTTGATACTAGTCGTGAGGTGACGTCAGTGGGCCGGCGGTAAACAGTCAAACAGTGATAAGGCCGTGGCGCTGCTGGAGTGCCGCTGCCTTCTCAAACAGCTGATCGGTGGGTGTCCCGGGTGTCCGACCCCCACCAATCAGAAGCTGATGATCTATCCAGAGGATAGTTAAATAAAAGTGCAGAATCCCTGTAAGCCATTGAAAAATATGCATAATTTTTTTTCACAACTAGAACCACACTGACCGACCTAAAATCATGTGGCCATTGTGCCACAAGCAAATCACTATGAAGTTGAGAGACACTGTGAACAATGCACTGTAATCAAAAGGCTTTTTTGTGTTTTTATTTTATTTTCGCGTGGTATCAAATGGTATCGAGTATCGCAATACTTTTTCATGGTATCGAAATCGAATCAAAATTTTGGTATCGCAACAACTCTAGTCCCTACTAATACACAGAATCCTAAAGTGACCTTATCAAATGCGCCTGTGGCTCTATAATCATATAAAACAGGTTTACACTCACCTAAAGAATTATTAGGAACACCATACTAATACGGTGTTGGACCCCCTTTTGCCTTCAGAACTGCCTTAATTCTACGTGGCATTGATTCAACAAGGTGCTGATAGCATTCTTTAGAAATGTTAGCCCATATTGATAGGATAGCATCTTGCAGTTGATGGAGATTTGAGGGATGTACATCCAGGGCACGAAGCTCCCGTTCCACCACATCCCAAAGATGCTCTATTGGGTTGAGATCTGGTGACTGTGGGGGCCATTTTATTACAGTGAACTCATTGTCATGTTCAAGAAACTAATTTGAAATTATTCAAGCTTTGTGACATGGTGCATTATCCTGCTGGAAGTAGCCATCAGAGGATGGGTACATGGTGGTCATGAAGGGATGGACATGGTCAGAAACAATGCTCAGGTAGCCCATGGCATTTAAACGATGGCCAATTGGCACTAAGGGGCCTAAAGTGTGCCCACAAAACATCCCCCACACCATTACACCACCACCACCAACCTGCACAGTGGTAACAAGGCATGATGGATACATGTTCTCATTCTGTTTACACCAAATTCGGACTCTACCATTTGAATGTCTCATCAGAAATCGAGACTCATCAGACCAGGCAACATTTTTCCAGTCTTCAACAGTCCAATTTTGGTGAGCTCGTGCAAATTAGAGCCTCTTTTTCCTATTTGTAGCGGAGATGAGTGGTACCCGGTGGGGTCTTCTGCTGTTGTAGCCCACCTTTCTTTCCTATCCATTCTGACATTCAGTTTGGAGTTCAGGATATTGTCTTGACCAGGACCACAACCCTACATGCATTGAAGCAACTGCCATGTGATTGGTTGACTAGATAATCGCATTAATGAGAAATAGAACAGGTGTTCATAATAATTCTTTAGGTGAGTGTATATAACCTGTCACTCACGTCATAAATGTGTCCAAGGGGACGTCTCACGATGCAGGGTGCCCGGCTGCAGCCATCTCCTTTCGGTGCCCAGCGCCGCCTTCTGAATTGAAATCGCCGCCCTCCTTTTCATTAGATCCGCCTACCTGAGTCATCGCCGCCTCTCTAACGTCCGCTCTCCTTAGCCAGATCCCGCGCGTGCGCACTGGGTATCACCTTATGCGCCCGTGCGGACTCCTGGCAGCAGCCTCGTTATGCGAAATATTTACTGTATTTCTTCCTCCACCTATAATTTCTTTACATTTCCACCGACAGAGCTGTGTTAGGGATTACAGCAGGGGGTAGTTTTTATTGGCACCATTCTGGGGTACATTCAACTTTTTATTTAATACTTTTATAAATCAATAATTTGGAAATTTTCAGATGCACTGATACCAGTTATAATAGCTTATTTTTATATGTAAAATTAAAAATGTTTACATATTTTCTTTTTAATATATTTTGAAAACCTTTTTTAGTCCCCCTAGCACCCCCCAGTCATTGATCACCCCCCTGTAAGGCTCCATTCAGACGTCCGTATGTGTTTTGCAGATCTGATCCATGGATGCGTGGATCCATAAAACACATACGGACGTCTAAATGGAGCCTTACAGGGGGGTGATCAATGACAGGGGGGCGATCAGGGAGTCTATATGGGATGATCACCCCGCTGTAAGACTCCATTCAGATGTCCGTATGTGTTTTGCGGATCCGATCCATGGATGCGTGGATCCGTAAAACACATACGGACGTCTGAATGGAGCCTTACAGGGGGGTGATCAATGACAGGGGGGGGTGATCAATGACAGAGGGGTGATCAGGGAGTGTATATGGGGTGATCACCCCCTGTCATTGATCACCCCCCTGTAAGGCTCCATTCAGACGTCCATATGTGTTTTGCGGATCCGATCCATGGATCCGTAAAACACATACGGACATCTGAATGGAGCCTAACAGGGGGGTGATCAATGACAGGGGGGTGATCAATGACAGGGGGTTGATCAGGGAGTCTATATGGGGTGATCAGGGGTTAATAAGTGACCGGGGGGGGTGTAGTGTAGTGTGGTGCTTGGTGCTACTTTACTGAGCTGCCTGTGTCCTCTGGTGGTCGATCCAAGCAAAAGAAACCACCAGAGGACCAGGTATATTAGACGCTGTTATCAAAACAGCGTCTAATGTACCTGTTAGGGGTTAAAAGAAATAGCATCTACAGCCTGCCAGCGAACGATCGCCGCTGGCAGGCTGTAGATCCAGTCTCTTACCTTCCGATCCTATGAACGCGCGCGCCTGTGTGCGTGTTCACAGGAAATCTCGCGTCTCGCGAGATGACGCGTATATGCGTGACTGTGCCTGGGACAGCCGCCTCCGGACCGCGATCCTGCGTTAGGCGGTCCGGAGGCGGTTAATAAAAGCAATTTTACAGACAAATTACAAGACACGGGGCAGTAATACTAGTATATTGTAATATAAATCGTGGAGACTGAGGTGGTCATGTTAACAGCTCAGTAAGCGAAATCCGGGTGACAGAATCCCTTTCAGCCCTATCAGAGGTTAGACGGATGATAGATTTTTATTGATAAGATATGGATGAATAAATACATAGATACGATTTTGATATGCAAACATATTGATAGATAATGCAGAACATTGGGAAAAATGCACAATGTATACATTTTAACCAAAACGTATTTGCTAAATACCTTGACTCATTATTGTATCATATACTTCAGATTCAGAGTTTACATGCTTTGGTCTGGCAAAAGTTTATGGAGCCCATTAGAGAATACATCAACTGACTGAACCCTCAAAATAGCGGCAGTATGAGGTACAGTGTGCTGCCGCATATATAGCTCTGCCTTCATCTCCTGCTGTGGTTCTCAGCGCTCATCCTTGTCTCGGCTTGCCTGCTCTCTGCTCCTTATACCTCTACATACACACTGCGTCACAGCTCAGCCAGCAGCCCGAAGACTCTCTTACCACAGAAATCCTCGGGTCTCTTCCCAGCCCGCGCTTTACACCAGCAGCTCTGTGATTGGACGCAGTAGCTGTCAGTCAACCTGTTCATCTTTCTATTGGCCGTTTTTGGCGCGCAAACAGCCCTATAAAGCTACAAGGGAAGATGGGAGTGTTATTCTGAGGTAATAATCTTGGAATCATCTGCAATATAGAAAAATATACCGGTACTGATTTAATTTCTGTTTTACCTTATTAAAGTTAACTGAACTGGTTAATTTATCAGGAGTGATGGCACATTTTGAAGAATGACACCAGAAGACGTGTTTCTTGATAAGTTTTTGTCATTGTGTGGAAATATCCCCATGAATGGCATACAGATGTCATGCCAGGGTCGAAAACAAAACCCATTGGGGCTCATGTGTTACATCAGGTGCACCAGAAATGTGACAGAACTGTATGAGGGCTTGTTTTTAGCGTAACGAACTTTATTTTTTTATTGGTAGCATTTTTGTGGTATGTACAACTGTATGATCACTGTTATTCAAATTTTTGGGGGAACAAGGAGACTAAAATATGGCGAATCATGTAATTTTTTTTCCCCCGTTACGACGTTCACCGCATAGGAAATGTTATTTTAAATATTAATAGTTAAGACATTTTCGGACGTGGCAATACCTAATATTTATTCTTTTTATTGTTTATATATTTTATATGTAAAATTGGGAAAGGGGGGTATTTAAGCTTTTAATATTTTTTGGGGGAGGGGGTTTATTTTTCTTTGAACTTTTTTTTTACTTAGTAACTATTAGCCCCCTTAGGGATCTTTTGATCCCTTGTCCTATTCACAAGGATGGTGATTCTACTACGTTGAATTGGATTTTAATATGATCCCTGCTGAGCTGTGCCTCATCCATCAGCCGGACCACACTCACCCGAATGTAACTGTTCACTTCACCAGGACAGAATTTTCTTGCACATCCAGTGCCCTGCAAACTGTTCCAACATGCTAGACAGATAAAATTTGACCGCTGAGGAAGGTCCACAGAGACCGAAACGTTCAGTCATTTTCCTTTATTTAAGTTTGATGTAATAATTGGGGAACTGGATTATGAAACCAAATGTATCAATAAAAAATATTTTCTGAAATGCAAAGCTGAATGATCTGAATGCCTTAATATGTACTACATATAACGTGGCTAATCCAGCCCTTGTGGGCACCAGAAAACCTTTAGGCCTCTTTCACACGGGCGTTGCGGGAAAAGGTGCAGGTGCGTTGCGGGAACATGCACGATTTTTCCAGTACCCAAACCTCACAGAAGTTCGGGCTTGGGATCGGTGTTCTGTAGATTGTATTATTTTCCCTTATAACATAGTTATAAGAGAAAATAATAGCATTCTGAATACAGAATGCATAGTACAATAGCGCTGGAGGGGTTAAAAAAAATAAAAATAATTAAACTCACCTTAATTCACTTGATCGCGCAGCCCGGCTTCTCTTCTTTTTTGCTGTGTGCAGGAAAAGGACCTGTGGTGATGTCACTCCGGTCATCACATGATCCATCACCATGGTAAAAGATCATGTGATGACTGGAGTGACGTCACCACAGGTCCTTTTCCTGCACCCAGCAAAAAAGAAGACAGAAGAGAAGCCGGGCTGCGCGAGCAAGTGGATTAAGGTGAGTTAATTTTTATTTTTTTTATACCCCTCCAGCGTTATTGTACTATGCATTCTGTATTCAGAATGCTATTATTTTCCCTTATAACCATGTTATAAGGGAAAATAATAATGATCGGGTCTCCATCCCGATCGTCTCCTAGCAACCGTGCGTAAAAAATCGCACTGCATCCGCACTTGCTTGCGGATGCTTGCGATTTTCACGCAACCCCATTCATTTCTATGGGGCCTGCGTTACGTGAAAAATGCACAAAGAGGAGCATGCTGCGATTTTCACGCAACGCACAAGTGATGAGTGAAAATCACCACTCGTGTGCACAGCCCCATAGAAATTAATGGGTCAGGATTCAGTGTGGGTGCAATGCGTTCAACTCGCGCATCCGTGGGGAATACTCGCCCATGTGAAAGGGGCCTTAGAGTGCGGTTCTTCATTTCTTCCCAACTCTAGGATTTTCTCCAGTGAAAATCAACCATGAAGGTCCCTATCTTCAAATGATACAGTAAGTATTTTGCATAGTGGTAGAACTTTTAAAAGGTTGATAATAATAACATTTATTTGCTAAAATCAGAAACTTTAAAATGATATGCATCATAGCGACGTCACTAAAAACTTGAAGGTTGCAGATGTTATGGTGGCACTCCGCATGGCTTGGCCTCATGCATCCAGCCGTCCCCGTCAGACTATACCCTAAAAATGGCAACACTTGTGGTTTCCCACAACAGTAGTCTCTAGATGAGAACGTCACATTTTTACCCAATTTTTTGCATGCAAATGTGCATCAAAAATATTTGGGGGCAGGGGTGCATATGGGATTTATTTATTGCATACATACTGGCCTTCTTTTCCAGACTGTCAGGGAGCCTACCAATATAGGGTAGCTCTCGGGGCTCCGCGCTGAGCAATCATATCCTGCAAAATGCCGCTAGTATTTGTCAGGGTGCGCTAGCACCCCCTAGTGGTGCTACAGACAGCAAGAGTTTTATTGAATACCATGGCTTTATGGACAAGACACTATTGGCAGTATTGTTTATGAGGAACACCTGTCTGGCACTGTTTATGGGGGTACCCAGCTGACATTATTTATGTGGACACTTTGCTTAGGGGTTGTTACAATCACACATAGAAAGTTTCATTCCATTCCAACAACTCCTTGATTCAGTATTTTTTTTGTCAATGTGTGTGTGTATCGCTGTGTGCAGACTGTCTGGGTGGGACTCGATAAGGTCCTGGTAGGTTGTCACAGGTATCTGGAGCCAGCCTGACTGCAGTGCACCCCACAGCTGATGAAGAGGGAGGATCCAGAGAGCGAACACGAAGATCAGAGTGGTCCCACAGATGCTCAGTTGGGTTTAAGTCTGGGAATTAGGCGGGCAGGGGAGTATTTAGAAGTCTCGGTCACTCTCTTCCAACCAGTATCGGACATGTCTAGCTCTGTGACATGTTGCATTGTCTTGCTGGAAGATCCCAGGGAAGACAATCAGCATGTAAGGGTGTATGTGATCTGCAAGGATGGATTCATACCCAAGGTAGAGTTCCTTCCACATGGATGAATGGCCCAGAGAATGTCACTAAAACATTCCCCAAGGCCTAGACCATAACGCTGCCACCACCAGCTTGTCTTCCTCTAGCAATGATTGCAGGGTGTTTGTTCTCTGATGTTTCTCACCTGACACACCAACATCTATCCATTTAATGAAGCTGATGTGGTGTAGGCCTCTTCCAGCCTGTGTCTCCTGCACTGTACCATGCCCGGCATTGCGCCGCCTGTCCCAGACTATGATAGGCACAATGGAAGCACTCATTTCTCTTGGCCCTGCCGACCCCACTTATGTCCAGGGCCGGCCGCCTGAGGCGGTCGCCTCACCTCGCCTAATTGGCGGTGCAGCCCTGACCACATCAACATGAGAACAGTTCATAAACTGTGCAGCTTCAGAAATACTGCCACCATTGGCCTGAATGCCAATAATCATTGCTTTTTGCAGCTCGCCCCTTTTACCCTTGATAGTAATGTGTGCAGACAGCCTATCACACACCTTATGTACCCACAAAGCCAGCTCACCACACATGACTTCATGAGCTACACGCTGCCGATGTCAAAAGTAGGAAGAGGTCATAATAATGGGACTGCACTCTGTGTGTGTGTGTGTGTATGTACATATATATATATATATATATATAACAGAGAAAAATGGCAACACCAGCAAATGTTAGAAAAAATGGGTGCACGCTCCTAAGGGAATAGGCTTCTTACCCCAGCACCGCACGGGTGATTAAAGGAGTCATTTCTTCTTAATCTACTGGAGTGCCGTTCATTTTCTGGACTATATATATATTTTACATTTTTTTATTGTAAATAAATAGTTTTTGGAAGTATTTTCCTTACTTCGCCAGTGAAAAAATGATGCAAAAATGGTTTCTTATATTGCACCGGACATAGCTGAATGGTATGACTGTGGAATGTCATACATACCCATTACCAAGCATGACATGATGAGGATTGTAATGAATCCAATAGTCATTGAGTGCATAAAACTGCAGATGGCGCCACATGCACTATTAATACTTATTGCAGTTTTCCCATAGTGACTATAACTACACAATAATTTATAGCAGCATTTCCAGAATTCACTGCAAAATGCATGGTAAGACCCATGGAGAATGCATCCACTTTTTTAATTAATTCCCTGTAATTATTATTAATATATTCAGTCAGAGTGTTGGTGTACCAGTAGTAACACATGTTCTCCAGTGTATGTTAAAAAATTACATCTAAAATAAGATAAATAAACTTTATTTGCCGAGACTGCAATACCCTTTTTTGGAAGTTATAGGGATGTTGACCTAAAAGATTCAATTAGTCCCACTCCAGGACATCCTTGAAACAACGGACAGCAGCTCTTTACTATGATGAAATCATGCTATACAGAACATAATGTTGGATGATACATTTTGTCTAACTTTACGTTGGATGACACACTATTGTCTAACTTTATACTACCTATTAGTTGACATAACTTATGGGAAAAATTTATCCCCAACGTTTTGGCACATCCAAAACATACACAAATTAAGCAAGAATTCTAGTGCGTTTCGCCTAGTAAGTCTCACCCCCGTGACTTCGGATTTTTATTCTGTATCTAAAACATTCACCTCAAATATAAAGCTGAATCATTGCCATTGTCACTGGTCTCAATTATTTTTGTATCAGAGCCTATAATGACCTAAGGCTTAAAGAGGTTGTCCGGGTTCAGAGCTGAACCCGGACATACCCATATTTTCACCCCAGTAGCCCCCCTGAGGCTAAATCGCGCAGGGCAAGGGTTCTTTTGTTTTTAATAACACACTGCCGGGCGGAAATTTCCACCCAGCAGTGTGTTCGGTGACGTCGCCGGCTCTGATGGGCGGGCTTTAGCGCTGCCCTAGCCGTTTTACTGGCTAGGGCAGCGCTAAATTACGCCCTTTAGTGCCGGTGACGTCACCGGGCTTCCTGGCAGCCCCATAGAGAGCCCCAGTATGTCACCGGATCTCCAAAAAATGCCTTTGCCCTGGGCAAAGGAGAGCATCGGAGCATTAACTGCTCCGATGCTCAAGTCAGGGGGGCTGCCGGGTGAAAATGGAGGTGTGTCCGGGTTCAGCTCTGAACCCGGACAACCCCTTTTAAAGGCCCCTTTGGCGTCAATTTTTTTTTATTATTGCATTATACTCATTTTGGGCTAAAAATCTAAAATCACCTTCTTCCCTCCCCCCCCTCCTTGCCAACTCTGCAATTTACTCTGGTGGGAGTTTGACTTGTTACGCTTCCTACTAGTTATGCTGCAAGTTATAACACAAGTTGATTTTATGGAGGCAGTGTTTTTGCTGCCTTCACCCCAGAAGGGCAGCGATCCTAACCTTCCAGCCGTAGGTAGCTCTTACGATTCTACTTCCCATGTTCAATGTTTTATTGTATTTGCAATACCTGGTTTGTGAATATCTTGTTTGTGAAAACAATAAAAACATATTTGATTCAAAAAATGTAATAATTTCAACTTGTCCTTATTAAATATATCGAGCCGTTCTGTCACAAAGGGTTAACTGTTTGTCTAGCTGTGTAAATGTTACTTTTTACTTTGCGCTGGTCATCTAATAAACCTTATCACTATATTACTAAAAGTTATAAACACTTATTTAGAGGGGTTCTCCGGGAATTAAGAAAATGAATGAAATGCTTAAATATTACTTTATTATAAATACATTCTCAAATACCTTTCATTATTTATAATGGCTCGTTTTGTCTGGGGAGAAATCATCAGGGGGAACAAAATGGCCGCTGTCTCATTAGTTCACACAAAACCTGTCCTGATCACACTTGAGGACAAGTTACTTTACAACACTTAGGTAAAGAGCTGCCTCATCCTTATCCTCCTCTCCTACTTGTCAGGGATTATGATCCTGAATACAGATGATAAGAACTTTAGCTGAAACTCTGGGGAATTTAGTTCATGAGGAGACATGAAGTACAGAGAGGACGGACAGGACAGACTGTGGTAATAGAGACTGTAAACAAGTGCTGCTGCTCATTAGCCACACCTCACCCTCCTCTCATGTCTCTTAATCTTCTCCATTCCCACAGAGATTTACCTGTATTCAGGATCATGATTCCTGACAAGCAGAGCAGAGAGGAGGATGAGGCAGCACTGTGGTGAAGTAATTTGTCCTCCTGTGTGATTAGGACAGGTTTTGTGTTACTAATAGGACGGTGGCCATTTTATTTCTCCTAATGATTTCTCTCTAGACAAAACAAGCTATTCTAATGAAAGGTATTTGTGAATATATGTATTATACAATAACATTTTAATATTTTCTTTTTTTAATTCCTGGAGAACCCCTTTCAGTAAGATAACAATTGAGCTGTAATGAGTGTTTATAAGGTCAGATATAAGAAGCAGTCCACTGAGCTGCCGGACAGAACAGAATGAAAATTCAGATCCTGCTACTAGAGAAACTCAAGGCTGCACAAAGACAGTTGTTCAAAATTCTTAATAAGCACCAATTGAAAAAATGATTTTTAGCTCAAAATTAGTACAATGCAATTTATTTATGATTGTATTTTATACATTTTTGGCTAAAAGTCATTTTTTCCATTGGTCCTTATTATAAAAAATATTGAGCTGTTCTGTCACAAAGGGTTAACTGTTTGTCTAGCTGTAAATAGTACTTTTTAGTTTGACTTTGTGCCGGTCATCTAATTAACCTTATCTCTAAATTACTAAAAGGTCATAAACACTTATTTAAAAGGTTTCTCTGGGAATTATGAAAATAAAATTACTGAAAATACTTAAGGGGGTTGTCTCATCATGGACAATGGTGGCATATCGCTAGGATATGCCCCCATTGTCTTATAGGTGCGGGTCCCACCACTGGGACCCACACCTATATTGAGAACGGAGCCCCGCAAGTGAAGGAGCTGCCCTCCATTCATTTTCTATGTGGCCGGCGAAAATAGCCGAGCTAAGATCATTAGTTATAATGGATCATTTTGTCTAGGGAACAATCATTAGGAGAAATAAAATGGCTGCCCTCCTATTAGTACACACAAAACCACACAGCAGGACAAGTTACTTCACAACACTGAGGTAAAGAGCCGCCTTATCCTCCTCTCTGCTCTACTTGTCAGGGTTTATGATCCTAAATACAGTTAAATAAGATCTTCAGCTGAATCTCTGTAGGAAAAGAGTTCATGAGGAGACATGAAGTACAGAGAGGAGGGCAGAGATGTGGCTGATAAGCAGCAGCTCTTGTATGTAGTCTTCATTACCACAGTCTGTTCTGTCCATCCTCTCTGTACTTCATGTCTCCTCATGAACTCATTCCTACAGAGATTCAGCTGAAGATCTTATCATCTGTATTCAGGATCATAATCCCTTGACGAGCAGAGAGGAGGATAAGGCAGCTCTTTACCTAAGTGTTGTGAAGTAACTTGTCCTCCTGTGTGATTAGGACAGGTTTTATGTGTACTAATAGGACGGCGGTCATTTTTTTTCTCCTGATGATTGCTCCCCAGACAAAACGAGCCAGACAAAAATGAAAGGTATTTGGAAATATATTTATAATAAAGCAATACAGTACATAAATATTCTCATTTTCTTAATTCCGGAGAACCTCTTTAATCCACATTCTTATCAGTAATATAAAATTTGAACTATAATGAGACTGTTTAGAAGGTCAGCGATCAGAGATAAGGAGCCCGTTAGATGAGCTGCTGGAACAGAGTGAAAATTCAGATCCTACTACTAGATAAACTTAAGCCTGCACAAAGAAAGTGGATTGCATTTTTTTATTAAGGCTAATTGAAAAAAAATATTTTTATAGCAAAATGAGATCAATGTAATAAAAATAAAAAAAATGGTCTGAAGAAGCCCTTTAAAGGCTACTGTATGTACACCCCAATGGTGTACAGAGACTATAAAGGGCTTCTCCAGACATTATAAAAAATATAGGCATTCCTCAGTCTGGTGAACAAATATCGTTTGCTTAATTCTAATGTTTCTGCCGATGCTGCCACCTCCATAGCACGCACACATACTGCAAGCTTTTCTGTTCAGGTCTCAAATAGATGTGAGTGCCTCTTTTCCTACTCAGCTACATTTATTACTATGCAACTAAATAGGAAAAGAAGCTCACACATCCGGTAGGGACGCAGATGGGAGGTAGAAAACACGCATCAGCTGCCGAAATTTTGGTTCAGAGTCCACAATAAAGTTCTTGCAACATAAACCACTGTGTTAATGTCCCCTAAGACTGGAGGAGACCACCGAACTGTCGGCTCTGGAATATCCAGGAATGTTACAGGCAATTATTGTTTTTTATTTTATCACATTCCTTACTGTTATGCCCGTGATATAACCATAAGGAAGAATTTATCATGAGGGTTATGTTTGAAGTCAGTTTGTCTTGAGTTTGGGTTGGCATACTGTGCCGGATTTATCAAACAGCACAAGTTATTTGTTAAATTTGTCTCATCTTTAAACCTAACACTTTTGACTAGAAATGCTGCTCCAGTTTTCCACACCGACCCCGTCTTGGAGTGGCTCCAGCCATAAATCTGGAGTGTAACTCGTTAACATAGCTAACCACTCCTACTTTTCCAACTACTGGAGTAAGTAATGTAAAAATGCAAAATGGCAAAAAAAAAATTGCACAAGTAACATAAAAAAGTCACAATGGCCCATTTTGCAGCTTTTTAAAGACAGAATTTTGGAGTACAGGTTGTGATAACTTCCCCTCCATAATATTCATATTCGGGGGGAGGGGGCTCCATTCACAAGTTTGCTATTGGGCTGGGGTTGAGCAGTAAACCGGAGTCAACGCTATAGCGCGGTATTAAGAAACAGCGATATGGCGATATCGCTGTTTCCAAATAACCGCAGTATTTGGTGACGTCATAGGAGCGGTCATATGCGTGCTGACCGCTTCTAAATATGTGTCAGCCCACCCCTGCATCGTGCATATGCGTACCGTACATATTACTTCCTATCCCCCCGGCTCCTCCTCGCTCCCATATTCAAGTCTCCACCCACTGGCCAAGCACAGGTGCGCAAAGTCAGTCAGCAGTCCGTGTCCAATCCAAAGTGGGGGAAGAGGAGTGAGAGACCCTAACGGCCTAGGTGTCAGAAATAAAGGTTGTACTGTCTATGTCTTCTGCGGCCCTGGCCCTGCCTGCAAGCTGCACTGCACATGGTGAATGGTGATGGCACTTCATAAACTATAATGTCTCCCTGTTGCCCCCATACAGGAGCAACAAGAAGATATTACTGTATGAGGGCCACAAGACATTATTATACTGATGGCGGAGGGGTTACAAATTGTTGTCCCATACAGTATAATGTCACCTTGTGGCCCCCTTACAGTATAGTTCCTAAGTCCAGACAGTATAATGTCTCCTGGTGGCCCCATGCAGTATAGTGACTCTTGTGGCCCACTGCCTGCCAAGTGGCCAGCCCATACAGTATATAATGTCTCCTTGAGACCCTCATACAGTATATAATATCTACTTGTGGTCCCCATATAGTATAATATTTCCTTGTGGCCCTCATACAGTATAATGTCTCCATGTGGCTGCCCCATACAGTATGACATCTCCTTGTGGCTGCCCCAGTGCCCCATACAGTATAATGTCTCCTTGTGGCTACCCCAGTGCCCCATACAGTATAATGTCTCCTTGTGGCTGCCCCATACAGTATAATGTCTCCTTGTGGCTGCCCCATACAGTATAATGTCTCCTTGTGGCTGCCCCATACAGTATAATGTCTCCTTGTGGCTGCCCCATACAGTATAATGTCTCCTTGTGGCTGCCCCCATACAGTATAACGTCTCCTTGTGGCTGCCCCATACAGTATAACGTCTCCTTGTGGCTGCCCCATACAGTATAATGTCTCCTTGTGGCTGCCCCATACAGTATAACGTCTCCTTGTGGCTGCCCCATACAGTATAACGTCTCCTTGTGGCTGCCCCATACAGTATAACGTCTCCTTGTGGCTGCCCCATACAGTATAACGTCTCCTTGTGGCTGCCCCATACAGTATAACGTCTCCTTGTGGCTGCCCCATACAGTATAATGTCTCCTTGTGGCTGCCCCATACAGTATAATGTCTCCTTGTGGCTGCCCCATACAGTATAATGTCTCCTTGTGGCTGCCCCATACAGTATAATGTCTCCTTGTGGCAGCCCCCATACAGTATAATGTCTTCTTGTGGCTGCCCCATACAGTATAACGTTTCCTTGTGGCAGCCCCCATACAGTATAATGTCTTCTTGTGGCTGCCCCATACAGTATAATGTCTCCTTGTGGCTGCCCCATACAGTATAATGTCTCCTTGTGGCTGCCCCATACAGTATAATGTCTCCTTGTGGCTGCCCCATACAGTATAATGTCTCCTTGTGGCTGCCCCATACAGTATAATGTCTCCTTGTGGCTGCCCGCATACAGTATAACGTCTCCTTGCGGCTGCCCTATACATTATAATGTCTCCTTGCGGCTGCCCTATTCAGTATAACGTCTCCTTGTGGCTCCCCCCATACAGTATAACGTCTCCTTGTGGCTGCCCCATACAGTATAACGTCTACTTGTGGCTGCCCCATACAGTATAATATCTCCTTGTGGCTGCCCCATACAGTATAACGTCTCCTTGTGGCTGCCCCCATTCAGTTTAACGTCTCCTTGTGGCTGCCCCCATACAATATAACGTCTCCTTGTGGCTGCCCCCATACAGTATCATGTCTCCTTGTGGCTGCTCCCATACAGTATCATGTCTCCTTGTGGCTGCTCCCATACAGTATCATGTCTCCTTGTGGCTGCTCCCATACAGTATCATGTCTCCTTGTGGCTGCCCCAATACAGTATAATGTCTCCTTGTGGCTGCCCCAATACAGTATAATGTCTCCTTGTGGCTGCCCCAATACAGTATAATGTCTCCTTGTGGCTGCCCCAATACAGTATAATGTCTCCTTGTGGCTGCCCCAATACAGTATAATGTCTCCTTGTGGTCCCAAGTATTTTTTTTCTTCTAAATGGGTATTTATTATGATATATATCGTTATCGTGATACATCTCTTAATATTGTTATCGTGGAAATATTTGTGATATCTCCCAACCCTATATTGGGCCCAGCCTTTCCCATTTACACCCCTGGATAAGGCCTCTTGCACACAAACGTATTTTCTTTCCATGTCCATTCCTTTTTTTTGCGGACCACATACGGAACTATTCTCTTCAATGGGTCCGCAAAAAAAAGGAAGTTACTTTGTGTGCATTCCGTTTCCGTATGTCCGTATTTCCGTTACGCAAAAAAATTGAACATGTCCTCTTATTGTCCGCATTACGGACAAGGATAGTACTGTTTTTTTGAAGGGCCAGCTGTTCCGCTCCGCAAAATACGGAATGCACACGGATGTCATCCGTATTGTTTGCGGATCCGTTTTTTGCTGACCGCAAAATACACACCATCGTGTGCAAGAGGCCTAAGACAGATGAACTGCCTAAAGTCGCTGTGATTCAACAGTTTCTGTCCCTTGTTTTGTTCCACTTACATCACTTTCCTTTCTTGTGAAATGCAAACGTCTAAACCACAAACTTCTGCAATTTCATATTGAGAGAACACACAAAGACTAACAACACGTGCACATTTTATGTAATTACTCATTTTCCTGGACTCCCGGACGTTCTGTATTCACTGTCTCTACTCTGAGGTTTTTATAGTTTCTGATTTATTTCATATTTTAGATACTTGATATTAAAGTGTAGCTCCAATTTAGAAGTTAGGGTGGTATTTTCATTATGAGCATTTCTCCAACATCATATTTACCTAGCCTGAAGGTTTTGTGCCAATATTGACTGGTATTTGGAACTGTTCATAATTCCCTCTAGCTTAACTAAGGCCCCAGTTCCAGCTGAAGAAAAACAGCCCCAAAGTATGATGCTGCCACCACCATGCTTCAATGTGGGTATGGTGTTCTTTTGGTGATGTGCAGTGTTGTTTTGGGGCCAAACATATCTATATGTCAGAAGGCTGTGTGCAACAGGTACCCCAGAGTCTCTAGATCACTTATGCCAGGTGAAAGTAGGAGACACTCCGGTGGAGCCTCTGCTGGACTCAGGGAGTCTGGTGACCCTAGTAAGGGATACCCTGGTGCGGTCCACTGAGTATACTGGCCGGAAAGTCGGGGTGATGTGCATTCACGGAGACGACCCCACCGCACTGGTGTCTCTTACAACAGTGGCCGGTAGATGGACCCACAAGGTGGCTGTCACAACAAATCTACATTATGAACTCATAGGAACAATAGGTAGAGACTTATCGGCCTTCCTGGCACTGTAGCCTGCTATGAGAGTGACTGATACCCTTGAGACAGGGTTAACCCTAGCAGAGTGGCAAAGCTCAGGGGGGAGACCAGAACCCTGGGAACCTGAGACCGAAGGGCCAGCGGTAGGGGTGACCGCCACTTCGGTGGAAGAGGGGGAGAAAACCCTGCAAAGTGTGATGGTGGGAGAGGTGGAGGACTTGGCACCGGATCCTGAATTGGCAGACCTCAATGTCTCCGGGGATAATTTTGGTACCGCCCAATGTCAGGGCCCAACCCTATCCCGCGCCTGGGAAAATGTGTTAATAGTAGATGGTGAACCACAACAACCCGGGGCAGAGTCGGTGTTTCCCCATTTTGTGGTTCATCAGGATATGTTGTATCAGGTAAACCAACTACGGAGTGAGCCTATTGAACAGTTGGTGGTCCCCAAGGCTTATCGCAAGCTTGTGTTAGATCTAGCCCACCAACACGTTCTCTGGTGTCACCTGGGGCTGCAGAAAACCCAGGATCGTATTCTACAGCGGTTTTACTGGCCCAGCATATTCAAAGAAGTGGAAGAGTTTTGTAAGTCTTGCCCGACGTGCCAGATAACTATCCCCCAGCCACATTTCCGTAGTCCCCTAGTACCTCTCCCAATTATCAAAGTACCGTTTGACCGAATAGCTATGGACCTCATAGGCCCAGTACCAGTGTCCAGCAGAGGGCATCAACACATCTTAGTCATTCTAGACTACGCCACTCATTACCTGGAGGCGGTGCCACCGCGACATACCTCGACCAAACTCATAGCTAAGGAGTTAAATGAGATGTTTTCCCAAGTGGGACTACCTAAAGAGGTTCTGACCGACCAAGGGACCCCTTTTATGTCCAAGGTGATGAGGGAACTCTGTAAGTTGCTGCACATAAAACAACTACGGATGTCCGTTTACCATCTGCAAACGGACGGTGTGGTAGAACAGTTTAACCAAACATTAAAAAATATGTTGAAAAAGGTAGTGTCTAAAGATGGGAAGGACTGGGACCTCCTTCTGCCCTATCTCAGGTTCTCAGTGCGAGAGGTACCTCAGGCCTCTACTGGGTTCTCGCCCTTCGAACTGCTATATGGCAGACACCCTTGCAGTCTCTTGGACGTGGCCAAAGAGGCGTGGGAACAACAGCCCACTCAACATAAAATTGTCATTGAGTACATTACCCAGATGCAAGATCTAATAGAGACAGTGTTGCCTCTTCTTAGGGAGCATATGGTGGCAGCTCAGCGAGCCCAGAGTCGGGTCTATAATCGGCAGGCTCGGGTCCGGATCTTTAACCCGGGTGATCAGGTTTTGGTTCTGGTGCCGACCGTGGACAGTAAGTTCCTGGCTAGGTGGCAGGGGCCCTACGAGGTACTTGAGAAAATTGGAGATGTAAACTACAAGGTACACCAGCCAGGGCGGTGAAAATCGGAGCAGGTTTACCATGTGAATTTACTCAAACCGTGGAAAGATAGGAAAACCTGTACAGAAGACAGCCCGCGGCCATGTTTTTTAGGAGAAGAGGTATCGGTCCCTCTGTCTGATGCAAGAGAGGCGGCTGCCCCAGTAGGAATTGCTGACAGCCTCTCCTCTAAACAGACTCAGGAGGCCAGGGAGTTCGTTAGTCGGAACACGGATGTGTTCTCGGACCTCCCTGGACGCACTTCCATAATCCAGCATGACATTGTCACAGAGCCTCAGGCAAAAGTCGGGTACCCAAGGCTCGGGGACAAGCCATATTGGAGGAGGTGCAGCTAGACGTCATTGAGGAGTCAAAAAGTGAGTGGGCCAGTCCTATAGTATTGATACCTAAGCCAGACGGGACGTTGCGGTTTTGTAACGACTTTCGAAAACTTAACGAGGTTTCCAAGTTCGATGCGTATCCCATGCCCCAGGTGGATGAGCTTATCGAGAGGTTAGGACAAGCCTGGTATTTTTCTGTTTTGGACCTCACAAAATAGTACTGGCAGGTGCCCTTAACTGCCAAAGAGAAAACTGCCTTCATCATGCCTGAGGGGCTGTATCAATATAAGGTCTTACCCTTTGTTCTGCATGGCGCCCCCGCCACTTTTCAGCGACTAATAGACATTGACACAGTGAGAGGTTTGGTCTGGGAAAACAGGTATTTTCCTCCCAGCATGTGCTGCTGAGCTAATTTACAGCCAGGTGAGGTCAAATACCAGACCGGATTTTAAGTGCCGGTCCGGGTTTTGGCAGCACCTGGCTGTCCTTAAATAGGCAGCTAGGCTCAGAAGCGAGGTCTCTGTGTTGGGATCTGGGAGCCTTTTGTCTGGATGAAGGCTTTCTACCTGTTTGGTGTGAAAATAGGTTGGTTCTGCTATGCTCAAGGACTCTTTAAGGCAGAATTGCCGCATGGTGTGAATTACCACCAAAACCGCAAGGTGATTTTTTGCTTGTTTATGACTGCTTGTTTTGTCACTTGCCTAAAGTGTGAATAAAACACTGAACTGTTTAATCTATGGGAGGGTGCCTGAGCAATATAGGTTATTTGTCTTGTTATTTCCTGCGAAGGTGTGCTGTTTCTATTGTCTACCTGTGTACTGACCTCTGCCCATTTTTTGGACTCTGACCCTCCTCTGCCTGTGCCCGACCACCGCATTGACCCTCTGCTGCCTGCCCTGACCTTGGACCTTTTACTATTAAGCACGTACTTCCTTGATGTTGTCCTTTCTCTGAACAGGATTCTGCCTGACCCCTCAGTGCCCATTGTTCTGACCCCCGTGGGTTAGATGTCAACCAAACAGAGACTACACCAGGAGGTAGTGGCCTGGTAGCTTCCCTGCAGCGAAGTCTAGATACCTGTACAGGGGTTAAAGGGTGAATGCCAATGGACTGCCAGGATAACACCCTTAGGTGTAGCCCAAAGTCACATCTGTTGGTTGACACAGTGTTTTCACACCCACTGCTGTAACAGGGCAGAAAGCTATTTCTGTTGGCTGCCCTGAAGTGAACAGAGGTTCACTATGCAGAGACCTGGTGGTAGGGAGAGTCATTGAGCTTGTGTGTCAGCAGGTGGTTCTATACTATGTAAGAAAACATCATAACTCTTCACTTGATTTTTTTTTTTTAAGTAAAATTAATATGATATTTAATGGTGAAACAGCCCCTTTAAGCCCATGTGTATGAAGTATCAAATTCCACTTTTGTAATTAGGATTCTAAATTCCTAGAAATTTATATTCTAAATTTAATGCAGAAAGACATTTTAGGAAGCCACTTGGTCAATAAAAAAAACACACGTCATTGTTTGCACTTTCTTTTTCTTGTTTTGTCACAAAGCATTATGGGAAGCAGTGATTGTGGGCTCTGCAGTTTATATAGTGTCATTCCATGGGAAGCCCATATTGTTCATGCTCCAGCGCTGCATTCCAGTAATTGTTTTCTACAAGGTCACTCAGTGGAACGTGGTCCATTCTTTTGTTCCGGTTATTAAATAGCTCAGGTCCCAGGCCGCTCTGTCAGCTGCTGAATTTGTATTTCTAGAAAAACAAAACTACACAACTGTTGGCAGCAAGAGCTGTAATCCTGTGATAGTGCAGCAGCTATTCCATGAACATGTTATACGAGACAGCCAAAAATATCGTCCAGTGGAATCCAGTACTAATCAGGCTTTCAGTCATTCACATTACAAGTAGTCATATTGTACAGTGATGTCTAGGCAAGAAAACAATAGTGTAACCAGTAACGAACATAGAGCGGAGAAGGGCCTATGTAGTACAGAAGGGCCTAAATCTTTTTACCCTCCATTGTAGAAGCTCATACTCGATAGCTGTATCCTTCTTACATGTTACCCAAACTGGGTCCACCTATTTGGGATGCCGGTATAGCTTAGGCTACTTTCGCTTACGTTCCGGAAGAGAACAGCCTGCCAGAGTTCAACGGATCTGGCCTAGCTGGATACTGCTGTTTACCTCTGGATCCTGCCAAAACCTGGTGAACTCTGGCAGGCTATTCTCTGCCAGAACAGCCTGCCGGATCCAATAAACGCAACTGTGAAACTAGCCTTATATGCCCTTCACTGTAAGACCTCATTTACACCAGGAGTGGAGAGATTCACAAGGTTGAATGATGCCAAACCCCCAGAATTACTAATGGTCACAGCATATTAGCTTGATGACAAGTAGATATCTTCAGGCACCCCTTATTTATCATGTCATCATGACATGTCCAACCAGGGCTTATATGCCATTAGATCCAAACGGGCTCACAACTGATCTTTTCTCCGTGACAGTCCAAGTATTAAAGACTACATAAACCCTTAGAGAGTGGCTACCATTGGTAGGTTTATTTCTTAGAGGGTAAACTTCTAGGATGTTCTCCTTATTAGACTTATTCCCAATTCAGTGATACTACCATAACTTTGTCATAATCCTGTCCATATGAACAGCATCAGTACCTGCAGGTTGCCAATATTACTACACTATTCCAGAGAAAAATGTGTTATGCATGACTTGTAAATGAGCCTGCTGTGTACTAGCCCTAATTTATTCAGTCAGAAGGCGGAAGTGTTTAGTTGCAGTACATAGGAACATATACATTTTCCTCCTTTACTCTTTAAATTCCAATGTCAGTCACTCACATGGAACATACAATTGCATGTGATAATGTCCTTTGGAGAAATTGGACTTAAGGTGACCATACACATTAGAAGGATGTTGGCCCAACTCTCCAATTTCGTCTGGACCAGCCAACCATCAAATGTGTATGATGGTGTCCACACTCTCCCCCAATGGAAGGTGTCGGAGGGAAAGAAGGATCAGGCAGTTTGATTGCAACATGCCTAATCCTTTTTTTCTCAAGGGACAGAGGCTGCCACTAGAGGTATCTGTCAGCAGTTACTGCCCTCTCCCTTTTGAGAACAAATACATGTTTGGCCAAGCCAAACTTTTATGTATATGAGGAGTCAGGAAAAGTAGCTGCCGGCTGAACCGCATATGGTCAACCTTAGGTTTATTTATCTGTGTTTACACAGGGCCGTCAACACTATAATAAAAAAAAAAATAATATCTGACAGTCTGAAAAGTGATGTTCATTTTAGAAGGTCCATTCAATGAAGTGAGGTTGTGAAGGAGGTTCAGCCTAACTCAAGAAAAGCTACCAGACCTCCTTCCATCCACAGTCCTCACCGACTTTCTCTTACTTCTGATGTGATCAGAGTCATTTTCGTGCTTGTTGAAGAGGAAATGCTTTCTCTGTCACCTTCCTCTTCTTCAGTCTCTATGCTGTCCCCACAGCTCCCAGACATTGGGGACATGGTGCCCTCAAAGCGTCTGGTTTTTTCCTCATCTCCCAGAACAGGCAGGTCAGCAGAAGGGCTGTGACTCTCTTTGACCTTGGCAGCCAAAGTATGGACAGTCTGAGTGTATCTTCTCTTTGAGGGAGATGTTTTAGGAGGGGAATTGTGTTGGTCGCCCAACAAGCCAACCAGAAAAGTAATGTATCGCATAGCCAGACGAAGGATTTCATTCTTGCTCAACTTCTTGTCGGGCGGATGGGTGGGGATCAGTTTCCTCAGCTCAGCAAAGGCGCCATTAACATTCTGCTGTCTCCAGCGTTCCCGGCTGTTAGTGAAAACCCGACGGGCGACTTTTTGTGGCTGTCGTACTGTGGAACGGAAGTATAGCATTAAAATAAGGAAATTATAGTAATATGTTGATTACAGCCACAGAAAATATACGTAGGTGCGAAGAGTTAGCAACGAGTACATGAAGTACTGTAATCAGTGCGGCAATATCATGCTAATGGACCTTTTTATAGTGTGTAGGGCCCAAATGATGTTGATGGACTCAAGATTCCCAACTCCTGTCACATTCAACACATGCCATTATGTCTTATGGTGGTGACAGAAAAAGGATTAAGTAAATTGTTTTTAAGTTAATTTCACCATGTGATGTTTTGAATGATAGGTTTATGCAATTCACTTTCCAAGCCAGGTTTCTGCAATTCACTTTCCAAGCCAAGATCCTAAAGGGAATAAATCCCCTACCCTGTTTTAGTGGAGTAAAAAGTTGTGACAGAGACCTTGATTATAGTGTGAATTTAAAGTGGCACTGGAAAAAATGAAGGTGGGGCCAGCTCAAGTAAGCAGCGCTAGCAAACCCATAGAGGGTCAGTATATTGTACTACACTTTGGTATATACAGCAGAACCAAATAGCAAAGTGCAGCACAATATACTGCCCCAGCAGAAATTCTCAGGATGGCGCCAGATCATTATGAACCTGGCCAGTGGCCCGGCTCTGGTGGCCCATTGGGCATCGGCCCACTGGGAATTTTCCCTGTAGAGTCTATAACCAGAACATCCTTGTTTATCACTTTTTTTCTTGCAGTAGTTTCCATAAAATCATGCTTTGTTAGGTGCAGTATGAGCTGAGCCAGGAGTCCATGCTCGCTGGAGTCCTCATATTCATGAGTGACAGGCTTCCCCATGCCCACCAGACACTGATAAACAGCTTCTACCAATGCTCAGTGATAGGGAGAAAGCTTTCAATTTGCCAAGAGAAGACTCTCACACTCATGAATATGAGAACTCACTCCCACAGCTCCTAATGAAGTGTACTTTTATGGGAACTACTTAAAGAGGTTGTCTTACTTCAGCAATTGGCATTTACCATGTAGAGAAAGTTCATACAAGGCACTTACTAAGGTATTGTGATTGTCCATATTGCCTCCTTTGCTGGCTTCCTTAATTTTTCCATTGCACTATACACTGCTCATTTCCAGGGATTACGGCGACTGCTGCAGGGCACATACAAGGTGGGCTAGACAGGAGCTGCTGCAGTCCCGGCCAACAGATTGCAGGGTTATCGTAATCCATGGAAATGAGCAATGTATAGTGCGATGGAAAAATTAATGAAGCCAGCAAAGGTGTAAATATGGACAATCACAATACATTAGTACGTGCCTTGTATTCACTTTCCCTACATGATAAATGCCATTTGCTGAAGTGAGACAACCCCTTTAAAAAAGAAATTGACAAACCACTGTATTCAGGGTCTATAACTTAGAGGGAGATCCCCTTCACATAGCATATGGAAAAGGGTTGTCTCAAGCATCCAACTGCTAGATGTTAAAAGTCACCAATACTATTTATTGTAAATTTTTCTAGGAATGGGCGTCCGCTGTTAGGAGACCCATATACGAGCATGAAGAGATTCTCACACACTCTCAAAATTGTGCAAATAAGAGACCCATACACATTAGATACTCTTATCAGGTACAGTCTATAGCGGGTATGGCCAACCTGTGGCTCTCCAGCTGTTGTAAAACTACAATTCCCACCATGCCCTGCTGAAGGCTGATAGCTGTAGGCGGTCTGGGAATGCTGGGAGTTGTAGTTTTGCAACATCTGGAGAGCCTCAGGTTGGCCATCCCTGGTCTATAGGTATCCTTCACACTGATTCTCTCATTTCCTGTTGCTTATATAGTGCCGACATGTTCCACAGTGCTGTATAGAGATTGTCATCACGCCACACACTTCAGCCAATTAACCTGTTAGTATGTTTTTGGAGTGTGAGAGGAAACCCACCCAAACTCCATGAAGATTCAAACCCAGGATCCCAGTGCTAACCCCCTGAGACAAGTCAGGACCAAGTCTAAACCACATGATAGGGTTTCATTATATGGTTTAGATATAACAGAGCTGACAGCCTACACTTGTAAAAAAAATACCTCTGAAACCCCTCTTAGATAGGTCCGGCTGAGGAAGACACGGGCAGCCAGACCTTTCTTCAGCTGGGGAAATGGAGTCTTACATAGCGGCCCTTCAGATGAATGGCTCTCCATGCAATGCAAGGTTCTGGTTCATAGTGAAGATAAGGGGGAATGGGAGTGAATACTGTATTATACTCTAAGTACTGGTGTACTAATACATAATGTCTAGAGTCTGCCCCTCCCTATCAGTCCTTTCATCAACCCTTTTTCTTTCATGTGTTTCACTTTAGAGGTTTTCTAGCGGAAGGCAAGATTGATAGATAACAGAATCTGCAAACCCACCAGACCACATCTTCCTCGATCCAACCGCCAGCACACACTCAGTTCCTATTGTCTGTGATATCGACATTCACAGCTACAGAGAGATGCACGAGCGGTACACAACATACAGGGGAAACTCGAAAAATTAGAATATCGTGCAAAGTTCATTTATTTCAGTAATGCAACTTAAAAGGTGAAACTAATATATGAGATAGACTCATTACATGCAAAGCAAGATATTTCAATCCTTTATTTGTCATAATTTGGATGATTATGGTTTACAGCTTATGAAACCCCAAAGTCACAATTTCAGAAAACAAGAATATTGTGAAACGGTTCAATATTCTAGGCTTCAGGTATCACACTCTAGTCAGCTAATTAATCCATATCCCCTGAGCAAAGGATTCCTGAGCCTTTACATTGTCTCAGTATTTCAGTTGCATTATATGCACAATATTCAAATTTTTCGAGTTTCACCTGTATATAGGATGCTCATTTATTAAAAAGTCTATTTTAATATATTGCCTGGGAATAAATAAGAAATGAGCAACAGACAAAATATTTGGTATATCTATCCTGTATGGTCAGATACTCATCATGTAGGGCCTAACCTCTTAATAGTTCCAGTTAGGTCTAGGGTTGTTTTGAGGATAACAAAGAAATGACCATATCTTATTTTAGTTTTTGCTTTTTGTAATATTGTTTGCTGTGGTTACTTTCACACTCGCGTTTTGGCTTTCCGTTTGTGAGATCCGTTCAAGGCTCTCAGAAGCGGTCCAGAACGGATCAGTTTTGCCCTATTGCATTCTGAATGGAAAAGGATCCGCTCAGAATGCATTAGTTTGCCTCCGATCAGTCTCCATTCCGCTCTGGAGGCTGACACCAAAACGCTGCTTGCAGCGTTTTGGTGTCCGTCTGATGAAACTGAGCCAAACAAATCCGTCCTGGCACACAATTTAAGTCAATGGGGACGGATCCGTTTTCACTGACACAATCTGGCACAATAGAAAACTGATCCGTCCTCCATTGACTTTCAATGGTGTTCAAGTCCGTCTTGGCTAAGGTAAAGATAATACAAACGGATCCGTTATGAACGGATGAAGACGGTTGTATTATCTGAACAGATCCGCACCAAACGTGAGTGTGAAAGTAGCCTATTTTGTGATAAATTATATTATGTTTGTTATTTTGAAGATTTTTAATATTTTCAGGTAGTTAGCACAGTCGCCATGCAGCGCTAGGGTCTTGAGATCAATTCTGACCAAGGGGAACATCTTCATGGAGTTTATATGCTATTCCCTTGTCTGTGTGGCTCTCCAGTTACCTCCCAAACTAATGTAAAAATTAAGTGGTATTTAAATCCTTAAAAATGTATTCTCATAAAATTCCTGAGAGGTAAAGGATAATAGGTCATAGCATTAGTAAGGGTACATTAAAAGGCAATGATTACCATTAGGCCTCATGCACAGGGCCCCAGGTACAAAGTGTGCTGCTTATATAATATGATATGTGAGGGAACATGCCACAGATCTTTTTCTGCCAAATACATATATGCATACTTTTATATGAGACCAGAGGTATACAGTATTAGGCCCCATGCGCACAAATGTGTGCTGGCACGAGCACCGACCGTAGGGCCGCTGCATGCGAACACATTCACTTGAATAGGGTCAGCGATCCGCATCCGACGGTCCACACCGCAAAAAAGTAGTGCATGTACTACTTTTTTGCGGTGCGGAGGTACGGACAGAAACCCCACGGAAGCACTCTGTGGTGCTTCTGTAGGGTTCTGTGCCTCCACTGACCTTCCGGATTGCTGACCCATTCAAGTGCAAGGCAACGGCCGTGTGCCTGAGGCCCTATGGTGATACAGTTAAGCCCTATAGACTTCTAGAGGTGCCATATTGTGGCTCTGTACAAGTTGCTTGATGCCATAATAGACCTGTTTGCAGTGCAAGAAAATGCAGCCGCCCTGGGGATGAAGCAAGATGATACACCATATTACTCTTGGAAATATGAACTTTATAGGAGAAACTAGGCTGTAGGTGAGTGTGAGTGTAGATTTGTTGCATTTATAATGTTATGTCATGTTGTACCTATGAAGGGCGCTTCCAAGATGTCAGAATGGCTTCTTCTCTTAAACCTCCCAGAAAAGATTGGGATCAGGTTAGAGGCACGTAGGTAGGGACTAGAAAAAGATGAAAACAATAATTAGTCTGATCTGAAGTGTATCAATCAAGGAACATCACATAAAAAACCTGTTCCCACAGCAGAATACAAAATCCCCTACATCATTATTACAGGAATTGTCCGCTGCCCCATCAAATGTAAGTGTAAGGGCTCCGTTTTTCACGGATCCGTTGTTCCGTATCTGAGGGTTTTTTTTCTGTGATTTAAGTCCTCTTCCGTTCCATTATTCCACAAAACATATCTGTATGTGAACCATTTTTTGTGGATCGGAAAACAGTATAATCACATGGGCATAGCATTTCTACAGTATGGATCCGCAAAATACGGATGACATACGAATGTGTTCCGTGTGCGTTATGTATTTTTTGCTGACCCATTGACTCGAATGGGACCTCGGACCGTGATTTGCGGACAATAACAGGACATGCACTACTTTTTTGTGGAACGAAAATACGGAAACGGAATGCACACGGAGTTGTTTTTGCAGACCCATTGAAGTGAATGGTTCCGCAAAAAACCCGTAACGGAAGCAGAAAGAAAATAAGTTCATGTGCATGAGCCCTAAGGGATACATCCACACAGGACATAAAAAGCAGTGGGATTTTGCACTGCAGATCCAATGCAAAATCTGAAACAAATCTAGAGCAAAATCCATGAGTTATATGGGGATTTTGCTGTAGCTTTGCTCCAGATTTCACGCTGGTCATTACAAGGGTGAAATCTGGGTTGGAAATACACAGCATGAATTTACCTGCTACAGATATAAAATCTGCACGACAGGTGAAGTTTCCAGTTCTAGATTTTTTTTAAAGGGATTCTGTCACCAAGTTTTAGGCTATAGACATATGAACATGCACGGCTAGATCGCCACTAGCATGTCCGCAATATACATGTCCTATAGGGCTGTGTGCTTTTAATTTGTTTAAAAAAGGATTTTAGAGATATGTAAATTAGTCTTGTAAGGTGCCCAAAGGGATGTACGAACCGTCCTGGTGCCCAGCCACGCCCGCCTGTGAAGGCGCCCAGCACCGCCTATGTCCTCCGAATATCCTTCTTTCATCACCGATAGATTGCCGTAATCTCGCGATGCGCGAGCTCGCGCATGTGCAGTTCCTTCCCTGAGGCTGATGCCAGCACAGGGAAGGAACACTATACAGGCACTGCGCATGCGCGAGCTCGTACATTGCGAGATTACGGCAATCTATCGGTGATGAAAGGAGGAGATTCGGAGGACATAGGCGGTGCTGGGCTCCTTCACAGGCGGGCGTGGCTGGGCACCAGGACGGTTCCTACAGCCCCTTGGGCACCTTACAAGGCTTATTTACATATCTCTAAAATCCTTTTTTAAACAAAATAAAAGCACACAGCCCTATAGGACAGGTATATTGCGGACATGCTAGCTGCGATCTAGCCATGCATGTCCGCATCTTTATAGCCTAAAACTTGGTGACAGAATCCCTGTGTGAATGCCTTTGGTTAAATCATATCTACTTTGCTGCAGATTTTCTGCCTGCAGTTCCTTGGTGAAAAATCCACAGCGAATCTGCCATGTGTGGATGCACCCTAAATCACACTCCATTTAGGAGCTTTTTTTTTGTCGTAGATATAGACAATCATAATACATCAGTAAGTGGCTTGTATTAAACTTGTCTACAAGATAAATGACATTTGCTGAAGTGACACAACACAAAAAAAGTCAAACAAACATAGGTGTAGAAATGTAGAGCAGATGCCATAGTTAGTTTTTCTATAACAAGCAAGAGACAATTCATAAATGAGAAGATTCCATTTAAAGATACTTGATGAAGAAGCTACTAGAAGACTTGTGTTCTCCAGTAAAGAACTACATAGGAGAAGACATATGTACTACATCACCTTCAATCAGATGCATAACTTGAAGCTTCAGGGCCGAGATGCAAAAATTTGGAACAGAGCCCTCCACCTACCATGTTCCATTTATAATACTAATAATTTATGGTGGCAGAGGGACCTTTGGAGGCCTTCTTAGGTCCATCTTGTAGAACTGTATCCTCTATAGCTAAACTCCTTAGCCAGTGAATGAAATATCTACCTAATAGGGTTGTCTGATTCAGACAACCCTTATCCATTTGAAGGTTTCCCAAACACTGATTCTCGCTGAAGGGGTTTGGCCCCTCCAGGTTTCTCCATGATGGGCTGTTGTCTAAAAAAAATCTTTTTGCTACATGGAAATTTGCAGCTTTCCTGCTGTAGATGGATCTGTTTTTCTAACTATGGTTTCTTTAAATACCAGAATAGACATTACCTTTTATGGTCACAGGCCATGTTTACCTTACGCTTGTGATGTACACTTCCAGGAAAAAGTAAATGAACCTTACAATTTTTTTTATTCACAGTTCCGATAGATATAGACATCAGATGTCAGGTAGTCACTAGTGTAGCTTAATTATAATGTAATCACAGAGTACCTTCACCAGTGTTAAACGTAACCTTTACTGATGATTATTAAAAATCACCCAATTTGTGCCCTTAAAAAGCAATTAACAATGAGGCTGGGCAGGGCAAGGAAAGGAAAATTGACTCACCCTCACACTTGCCCTATCAAACTATAGGCCCTGCCTAGCAAAACGGAATGGCTGCCCCTATAGGGGCGATCCCATGTCAGGAACCTCCTGATAGGCCCTATATGTCCCTGACAAGGGATAGATACCGCCACCCAAGAAGAGATCTAGTAGGACTACAGTCCAATAGTAATGTCATAAGTCAATGCATGTATCAGAAAATAATAAAGTTACAACAAAAATTATCGCACATAATGCATATATGATCCCAAGTAAACCAGTGGCGTCTAGGTTTTGATCACCAGTGGAAAAAAAAGGAGCACATACCATACGTCCCAGGAATGCAAACTTTGTCTCGACGCGTTTCTCTGAACCGTTCTCTGGGGTCAGTTCATCAGGGGACCACATAGAACAAAAAGACTCCAAAAAACAAGCAATACAAAAAAGGAGGTAATAATATGTGTGTGAATCAGATTATATTCTTGTAGTAATACCAAATGATAATGTTAAATCTCATCGCCATAAAGAAAGAAAATTCCCACATATCTGGGACCAAATATAAGGCATCTTTATCACATACCAAATGTCCACAGTGCTGCTACTACTGAGACCCTTTTACAATTCTACCACACACCATTTAAATATTGATTGTCAAAGTATGGCTTTCAATAAAATCTAAATTGCAGCAGGATAGGCCAATAAACTAACAGTCGCTATGACATAAAGGGGAGGATATGATTTAAACTTCCCTAAATCCCAGATGAGATTTCATGCCTGGAGAGGGTACGATAAAGGATCAGTCTGGGTCAGCACAGTAGCATTGGTGGTGCAGTGGTGGCCATCTTGATGGAAAGTCTGGTCTCTGTCCATGTCAGCATGCAATCAGCGTCACTCTAAATACCCGCTCGCTGAAAACCGGAAGTCACATGACTGGAAGTCGGCGGTGGAACGCAAATACAGGAAGTAAATTGAAGCTATTACTGATAATACAGAAAAAAGGGCAAAGGAACTACTGGGCATAAAAATAGTCGTACAGATGAGCAGCCACTATACCCTATCACTACAAGAAGATCATTTGACTATTGAAAATTAGTATTTTGCCATATATCATTGTCACTTCATGTCAGCTTAGCGGACGGGGGATGGGGAGGAAAAATGAGAGGGAGGTTACTATCCCTCATATTATAAGATGAATATTAGGTGCAAAATTAAAATTATAAATAGCACCCAACCTCACCCATAGATACAAATAATAACAATAGGCAGACACATCCAAACACGTAATTATTTAAATAAAGCACGCAAAATCATTATATTCATTAAAACCACAAGAGGTAATGGTGTTCAACCTATATGTCCATCTAGCTTCTTTTTGTTTCAAAATTGTGTCAAGATCTCCACCTCTAATGCCTGTCCTGATCGTCTCTAGCATACAAAAGGTCAGAACTCTGACATCACCATTATGTTTCAAAGTCACATGTCTGGATATAGGTTTATCACGTTTGTTTCTGACATCCCCTACATGTTCCAAAATCCGTTGTTTGAATGCACGCCACGTTTTTCCTACATACATCAAATTGCACGTTCATTTACATAGATATATCACACCCTCAGTATTGTAGTTAGCGAAGGAGCGGGTATAGTATACCCTGTGTCCACCAGAATCTGAGAATTGAGACCCTCTAACGATGAATTGACAAGCTTTACAGTGTCCGGAATGAAAGTTACCAGTCTGTCTATTGGTTAGCAATGTCTCTTTTTCAACAGTCTCAAAATGGCCGCTAGCTGAAACCCCCTTAATGACCAGGCCACTTTTTACACTTCTGCACTACACTACTTTCACCGTTTATTGCTCGGTCATGCAACTTACCACCCAAATGAATTTTACCTCCTTTTCTTCTCACTAATAGAGCTTTCATTTGGTGGTATTTCATTGCTGCTGACATTTTTACTTTTTTTGTTATTAATCGATATTTAACGATTTTATTTTTTTGCAAAAAAATGACATTTTTCACTTTCAGCTGTAAAATTTTGCAAAAAAAACAACATCCATATATAAATTTTTCGCTAAATTTATTGTTCTACATGTCTTTGATAAAAAAAATGTTTGGGCAAAAAAATAAATAAAGGGTTTGGGTAAAAGTTATAGCGTTTACAAACTATGGTACAAAAATGTGAATTTCCGCTTTTTGAAGCAGCTCTGACTTTCTGAGCACCTGTCATGTTTCCTGAGGTTCTACAATGCCCAGACAGTAGAAAACCCCCACAAATGACCCCATTTCAGAAAGTAGACACCCTAAGGTATTCGCTGATGGGCATAGTGAGTTCATAGAACTTTTTATTTTTTGTCACAAGTTAGCGGAAAATGATGATTTATTATTTTTTTTTCCTTACAAAGTCTCATATTCCACTAACTTGTGACAAAAAATAAAAACTTCCATGAACTCACTATGCCCATCACAAAATACCTTGGGGTGTCTTCTTTCCAAAATGGGGTCACTTGTGGGGTAGTCATACTGCCCTGGCAATTTAGGGGCCCATATGTGTGAGAAGTACTTTGCAATCAAAATCTGTAAAAAATGACCGGTGAAATCCGAAAGGTGCACTTTGGAATGTGGGTCCCTTTGCCCACCTAGGCTGCAAAAAAGTGTGACACATCTGGTATCGCCGTACTCAGGAGAAGTTGGGGAATGTGTTTTGGGGTGTCATTTTACATATACCCATGCTGGGTGAGAGAAATATCTTGGCAAAAGACAACTTTTCCCATTTTTTTATACAAAGTTGGCATTTGACCAAGATATTTATCTCACCCAGCATGGGTATATGTAAAATGACACCCCAAAACACATTCCCCAACTTCTCCTGAGTACGGCGATACCACATGTGTGACACTTTTCACGTTTTAGGGCCCCTAAAAAGCCAGGGCAGTATAAATACCCCACATGTGACCCCATTTTGGAAAGAAGACACGCCAAGGTATCCAATGAGGGGCCTGGCAAGTTCATAGAATTTTTTTTTTGGGCATAAGTTAGCGGAATTTATTTTATTTTTTTTTTTTTTCTCACAAAGTCTCACTTTCCGCTAACTTGGGACAAAAATGTAAATCTTTCATGGACTCAATATGCCCCTCAGCGAATACCTTGGGGTGTCTTCTTTCCAAAATGGGGTCAGTTGTGGGGTGTTTGTACTGCCCTGGCATTTGAGGGTCTCCGCAATCATTACATGTATGGCCAGCATTAGGAGTTTCTGCTATTCTCCTTATATTGAGCATACAGGTAATGAGATTTTTTTTTTCCGTTCAGCCTCTGGGCTGAAAGAAAAAAATGAACGGCACAGATTTCTTCATTCGCATCGATCAATGTGGATGAAAAAATCTCTGCCCCCCAAAAAAGGAGGGGAAAGGCGTCTGCCAGGACATAGGAGCTCCGCCCAACATCCATACCCACTTAGCTCGTATGCCTGGCAAACCAGATTTCTCCATTCACATCAATCGATGTGGATGAATAAATCATTGCCGGGATTTTTATTTATTTTTTATATACAAAGTGTTTGCCAAAGCATAGGAACACTGCCTCCTCCTCAGCTCGTATGCCTTGGCAAACGTATCTTTTACTGCAGAGGAGAAATCTCGTCTTGCAGCGCCGCATACACCGACTTGCGTGTAATCTGACAGCAGCGCAATGCTTCTGTCAGAATGCACATCAGTGCTGCCGCTAGTCGATCGGTTGGTCCACCTGGAAGGTAAAAAAAAAAAACAGGCCGCAACGCAATAATTTGATTAACTTTGGAACAGAACATATAAACTTTAAGTTTTTGAACAGAACATTAACCTTTTTGCTTACTGGTGTTTTTTTTTTTTTTTTTTTTTACCTTTATAGAACAAACCGGAGAGGTTTGTTCCCCATGGGTCAATGTGCAAAGCGCAAATCGCCCAAAGATGTGGCGAAGTGCGTTATGCACTTTGTCCCAGGTGAAAGGAGACATTTGCAGCAGCTGTGAGTGAATGGGTATATTAAATTGGACTGGCACTCTGTATGTGTGGTAATATGGAATAAATACAATGAATGGTATAGTAAAATATAAGTGATCACAATTTAATTCATAAACATAATATAATACAATAAAATACACAATACAATAAAAGCATATATACGCTAAAAATTAGTAGATGGCAGCACTGGCATGTATTGATACCTTTGTTAGTTCATATGATGTGGTTAATATCTTGTAATAAGCAAAATAGTTGGATAAAGTAGTTGTCCTTTCAATCACATTAGAAAGTCCAAAACAGTCCCATGCAGGTGTAAAGTCCAATAGTTGTGTGGCTTGTGCAAAGGATTCAGCACAAATGTGTTGACTCCTAGATAGCGGTATATGGCAGTCACTGAGATATGATACTCCAGGCAAGAGAGTTATATCAAATCTTACCTTGAGCCGGCTGGAGTGAAAACAAACAGTCACTCACGTGTATGCTGCAGATGATCCCACGTTTGAAGGTTTATTGTGTTAGGCGCCGGAGCAATGTGGTCTATGGCGTGCTGTGGTGGACGCTGTAATGGTGCGGTCTATAGCGTGTTGCTGGTTTGGCCGTCTGTATCACAGTGTGTGCTGCGTCCCACGTGGTTCGTGACGTACCTCCAGTCCAGGACTCCAACAGAGTATCGCGTGACCTGGTATGCGGCAGTCAGAGTACCAAAGACTATGCTCGGCGAAATCTGGATAGGGTTGTTCACTGGAGCGCTCTAGTAGTTACAAAGAAATATTCTCAGATTATAATTCCATCTGAGTATATAAAGAAGGCCTTGATTCTGATGGGAGTATATCAGCTGGTTACGCCAAACGCGTTTCGGGGACCTCTTCCCCTTCCTCAGTGGCAGCGAGTGTGAATGGGCCCTAATAGCCCTGTGTGCCTGTCCTGGTGAGATGTGATCCCTATGCTAGGTGTACCTGTGTGTGGTACTTCCGGAAACACTCCCCTAAGCATAGGGCAGGGTGCTCAGGACAGTCAGGACAGAAATAGCAGGTGTCACGCCTTATTCCACTCCTGCTACAGACACAACATCTTTTTCGGGGTGAGGGTTGGGTTGAGGTACCGGCAACGACATTGGGGAAATGTCGCTCGTGTAGACGGCTAACTACACTGGTGGATGGGGCCACGGAACCTCCTGGGTACAGGAGGTTCTCAATAATCTCTTCCTGAAATTTGAGGAAGGATCGTGTTCTCCCAGCCTTACTGTAGAGAACAAAACTATTATACAGAGCCAATTGAATTAAATATACAGACACCTTCTTATACCAGCGTCTGGTTCTGCGGGAAACTAAATACGGAGACAACATCTGGTCATTGAAGTCCACCCCTCCCATGTGAAGGTTATAGTCGTGGACTGAGAGGGGCTTTTCAATGACACGGGTTGCTCGCTCAATTTGTAATGTCGTGTCTGCGTGAATGGAGGAGACGCCGCCAGGCGGAGCCAGGGGCCCCACATGCTAGGGATCCTGTGGCCCACCCTAGTACGAGCCGCCCTGGGGTTCGTACTGGTTTCCCGGCCCACCAAATAAGTCCACCGGAGCCCCCTGCCGATGAACTTAGCTGGTGTCCCCCAGTGGACTTTGAGCCTGAGATTCCGGATTTCGCTGGCAATCCTGGAATCCAGATTCCCACAGTGGGGTTTACTGAAATAGACTATTTTAGTTTTTTTTTCAGTAACCCACTGGTGAATTTGATGGTGGAGCAGACGAATCTGTACGCCCAACAGTTCGTTGCTCAAAACCGAGGCTCAGTTTTGGCTAGACCCGGTGGCTGGACGCCGGTCAGTGCAGCCGAAATGAGGACATTTTGGGGCCTCGTGCTGCATATGGGTCTAGTCCAAAAACCCAGTGTCAGGCAATACTGGAGTGGGGACATCCTGTACCAGACCCCACTGTACAGTATGGTCATGACACGTTCCCGGTTTGAGGCCATCCGGAAATGTCTGCATTATTCCGATAATGCAGCATGTCCACCCCGAGGTGATCCTGCCTATGACCGGCTGTATAAGATACGGCCGGTCATCGATCACTTTGGGGCCACATTTCAGCAGGCCTACGTACCTGGAAGGGAGGTCGCAGTTGATGAGTCTCTCGTTGCGTTCAAGGGGAGACTCAGTTTCCGCCAATATAGTCCCACAAAGCGGGCGAGGTATGGCGTGAAGCTATACAAAATTTGTGAGAGTACCTCAGGGTACACTTAAAAATTTCGTGTGTACGAGGGGCGAGATTCCCGTATTCAACCCCCAGAATGTCCCCCCACTCTGGGTGTTAGCGGGAAACTCGTGTGGGTCATTATGTACCCACTGCTGGATAAGGGTTACCACTTGTACGTGGATAACTTTTATACCAGCATTACCTTGTTCAGGTCCCTTGCCGCCAGATCCACGTTCGCTTGTGGGACCGTGCGGAAAAATCAATGCGGCCTCCCTGCCTACCCCCTCCAGGTACCTATCCCCAGGGGTGAGACCCGTGCCCTTACCAGTGGAAACCTGTTGCTGGTCAGGTATAAGGACAAGAGGGATGTCCTTATGCTGTCCACAATCCACGGTAACCGCACCACCCCAGTCTTTGTGCGAGGTACCACGGCAACGGTCCTCAAGCCCGATTGTATCGTCGACTACAATCGGTATATGGGAGGAGTTGATCTCTCTGATCAAGTCCTCACGCCATATAACACCATGCGCAAAACCCGGGCATGGTACAAAAAAGTTGCAGTCTACTTGGTGCAGGTTGCCATGTACAACTCTTTTGTACTATCCCGAAGCGCTGGCAGCACAGGGACATTCCTCCAATTCTATGAGGCAGTCCTCAAGGACCTGATCTTTTCGGACCGGGAAAGAGCAGGCCGGAGTACCTTGGGAACTGGAGGCGCCCGGATCGTCCCTGGCCAACACTTTACAGGTGTGGTCCCCCATACTGGAAAGAAGGGACGAACCCAAAAAAAAGTGCAGTGTGTGTCACAAGAGGGGGATACGGAAGGACACCACTACTCAATGTGACACGTGCCCCGATCATCCGGGCCTCTGCATTATCGATTGCTTCAGGGAGTATCACACTTCCATGGAGTACTAAATTTGTATAATCCCCAACAGTTCACTAGAGAACATAAAACACTATGGCTCTCAGACTTTGGAGACACAGAAACAATTTTTCTTTCCCCCAAAAATATTAGTTTTAGTGCAGGCATCCTCAAACTGCGGCCCTCCAGATGTTGTAAAACTATAACTCCCAGCATGCCCAGACAACCTACAGCCATCAGCAGGGCATGGTGGGAATTGTAGTTTTACAACATCTGGAGGGCCGCAGTTTTAGGATGCCTGCTTAGTGTCTCCAAAGTCTGAGAGCCATACATATTGGGCATCGTCGCGTGCGTAAAAGTCGTCGCTATAAAAATAACCTTTGACCAAACGCCTCGGATGAATGGTGTTAAAAATATAAAATAAAAACTGTGCCAAAACACCAATTTTTGGGCAAAATTTCAATTTGAATCCATTTTGCTGGTAATAAAGCAAGGGTTAACAGCCAAACAAAACTAAATATTTATTGCCCCGATTCTGTAGTTTGCAGAAACACCCCATATGTGGTCGTAAATGGCTATATAGCCACACGGCAGGGCATAGAACGAAGGGAACTCCATACGGTTTCTGGAAGGCAGATTTTGATGGACAGTTTTTTTTTTGACACCATGTCCCATTAGAAGCCCCCCCTGATATAGCCTAGACTAGAAACTCCAAAAAAGTGACCCCATCTAAGAAACTACACCCCTCAAGGTATTCAAAAGTTACTTTACAAACTATGTTAACCCTTTAGGTGTTCCACAAAACTAAATAGCGAATGTAGAAACAATTTTAGAATTTAATTTTTTTGTTACATTGCCTCAAAAAAAGGAGATTTTGTATAACTTACCAGTTAAATCTCTTTCTCGCTCTTCCTTGGGGGACACAGACCTTGGGTATAGCTCAGCTCCCTAGGAGGCGTGACACTAAGTAAAACTGTTAAGCCCCTCCTCCATCAGCTATACCCTCAGCCTGGAGATAGAGGCTACCAGTTGCGTGTCCAAGTAGTGAAAGGAAAACAACCAATAACAGGAACAACCAACCAGCAACCCAACGGGGCGCCAAACCATAACCCTGTAACCAAACACAGAAGGGTGGGTGCTGTGTCCCCCAAGGAAGAGCGAGAAAGAGATTTAACTGGTAAGTTATACAAAAATCTCCTTTTCTCGCCCATTTTCCTTGGGGGACACAGACCTTGGGACGTTCAAGAGCAGTCCAAGAAGGGAGGGACCACAAACCCAAGGCGGAACACCACCAGAGCATCAGGAAACCGCTGCCTGCAAAACCAGGCGGCCCAAAGCAGCATCCGCTGATGCATGCGTATGCACTCTATAGAACTTTGTGAAAGTGTGCAGAGAGGACCAAGTGGCTGCCTTGCACAACTGTTCAGCCGAGGCCCGATGCCTCTGCGCCCAGGAAGCACCGACTGCTCTGGTGGAATGAGCAGTGATGCCGAAAGGCGGAGCTCTGCCCTTGGCTCGATAAGCCTCAGACACCGCCAGTTTAATGAAACGGGCAATAGCCACCTTGGAGACCGCCAAACCCTTGCGCGAACCCTCCGGAACCAAAAACAGGGAGACCGTGCGCCGAAAGGATCCGGTGACCTCCAAGTAAATTCTCAACGCCCTGACCACATCCAGACGGTGCAGTTCCCGTTCTCTGGGGTGGGAAGGAGAGGGACAGAGCGACGGAAGGACGATGTCCTCATTGATGTGAAAGGCGGAAACCACCTTTGGCTGGAAGGTCGGGACAGGCCGAAGCACAACCTTATCCTGGTGGAAGACCAGGAAAGGGTCGGAGCAAGAAAGAGCCGCTAACTCCGACACCCGTCGGAGAGACGTGATGGCCACAAGAAAGATGAGCTTGCAGGACAGAAGACGAAGGGAGACTTCCCGTAAAGGCTCGAAGGGGGCGGATTGGAGCGCCGAGAGCACCACATTCAGGTCCCAGGAAGGAACTGGAGGGCGGTACGGCGGAACAGAGTGAGCCACCCCTTGTAAGAAGGTCTTAATGGGCCCTAGAGGGGCCAGGGGACGCTGGAGAAGAATAGACAGCGCCGAAATCTGTCCCTTCAGAGAACTGAGGCTCAGCCCCAGGTCCAGACCCGACTGGAGGAAGGACAGGAGTGTGGGAAGGGAGAATCGGAGAGGAGGGATGCTCCGGGACTCACAGAACCCCAGATAGGACCTCCAAACCCGATAGTAGATCCTAGAGGATACAGGCTTACGAGCACGGATCATGGTGCGGATTACGTCCGCGGAGAAACCCCGTCGCGTTAAGACGGCGGTCTCAATAGCCACGCCGTCAAACGTAGCGAGCCTAAATGCTCGTGGAAGATCGGTCCCTGAGAGAGAAGGTCTTCCCTGGAGGGCAGTGGCCACGGTGCGTCTGCCAACAGCAACATTAGGTCGGCGTACCAAGACCGGCGGGGCCAATCCGGGGCGATTAAAATCGCGGGAACGCCCTCTGCCGCGATCCTCCGAAGAACCCGTGGCAGGAGGGGAAAAGGAGGAAAGACGTACAGAAGGGAGAATTCGCGCCACGGAAGGACGAGCGCGTCGGCGCCGTATGCCTTCGGGTCCCGTGCCCTGGCCAGGTATAGGGGGACCTTGTGGTTGAATTTGGAAGCCATGAGGTCCACGTCGGGGCGACCCCAGCGAAGACAAAGGGCTGCGAACACCTCTGGGTGCAGGGACCATTCTCCCGGGTCGATGGTGGACCGGCTGAGGAAATCCGCCGCCCAGTTGTCCACCCCCGGGATGTAAATCGCAGATAAGGCCGGCACGTGCGTCTCCGCCCAGAGGAGAATGAGGGACACCTCTTGCATCGCTGCAGCGCTGCGAGTGCCTCCCTGATGGTTTATGTATGCCACAGCCGTGGCATTGTCCGATTGGATCCGAACAGGGTGGCCCTTCAGTAGATGGGTCCAGTGTCTGAGGGACAGAAAAATCGCCCTCAGTTCCAGAATATTGATTGGAAGTCTGGACTCCGATAGAGACCAAACGCCCTGGACGGACCGGGGAGGGAAAACCCCCCCCCACCCCCGTAAGCTGGCATCGGTGGTAATCACCAGCCAGTTCAGTGGGAGGAAGGACTTCCCCCTTAGAGGGATATGCAACCACCAGCTGAGGGAAGCCCGAGCCAGGGGAGGCAGAAGAAAGGTCCTGTCCAGACTCCCCGGTGATTTGTCCCAGGCCGACAGAATTGCCCTCTGAAAGGTGCGGGATCGGAATTGTGCGAACGGCACCGCTTCGAAACAGGCAACCATCTTTCCCAACAACCGCATGCTGGATCTGAGGGAAGGGCGGCGATGACGGAGGAGACTGTGAACCGACCCGCGAAGGGCCAGACGCTTGTCCGACGGGAGGCGGACCTCCGCCAACTCTGTATCCAGGAGCATCCCCAGGAAGATCAGCCGTCTGGAGGGGATAAGGGAAGACTTGGGGTGGTTGATAACCCAACCGAACCGCGTCAGGGTCTCCAGGGTGAGGTCCACACTGCCGGATGCCTGAGAGAAGGAGGGTGCCTTGACCAGGATGTCGTCCAAGTATGGGAGAAGAAAAACACTTCTTGAACGTAGAAGGGCCAAGACAGGGGCCAGGACCTTGGTGAACACCCGAGGAGCCGTCGCCAGACTAAAGGGAAGGGCGACGAATTGGAAGTGATCGTCCCCCACCGCGAAGCGCAGGAAGCGGTGATGACATGGAGCAACCGGAACGTGGAGGTATGCATCCTGAATGTCGATCGAAACCATGAAATCCCCTCTTTCCAGGGAGGCCACTGCGGACCTGAGAGACTCCATCCGGAATCTCTGTAGTCGGAGAAAACGGTTCAGGCGTTTTAGGTCCAAGATCGGTCGCACTGAGCCTTCCTTCTTGGGAACCACAAAGAGGTTCGAGTAGAACCCCCTGAACCTTTCTGTCGGAGGCACGGGGGCGACGACACCCTTGTCCATTAGAGAGCGAATAGCCGCGAAGAAGGCGGCCGCTCGTACGGGATCCCGCGGAGGACGGGATCGGAAGAAACGGTCTGGCGGAATGGACGCAAATTCGATCTTGTATCCGCAAGATACAATCTCGAGCGCCCATGCGTCTGAGATGTGGGCCCGCCATACGTTCCTGAACAGGAGAAGGCGGCCCCCCACCCGGGTGGGTGGGGGCGCACCTTCAGGCAGAGGGCTGCTGGCCTGTGGGAGCCCGTGCAGGCTGGGACTTGCGCCAGGTAGGTTGCGTCCGAAAAAACGGCTTCTTGCGCCTATCTTGGACTGGGCCAGAGGAAGAAGAACTGGCCGCGGGTCTAGACCCGGTGGTCTTGCGAAAGGACCAAAACCGGGACGAACCAGCGCGACCACGGGGGGCGCCCTTTGGCCTGGACTGGGGGAGGAGAGTACTCTTCCCACCCGTGGCCTCTGATATAAGTTCGTCCAGACGGGTCCCGAACAGGCGGGAACCCGTAAATGGTAGGCCGGCCAAAGAGCGTTTGGAAGCGGCGTCCGCCGCCCAAACCTTCAGCCAGAGTTCCCTCCTGACAGAAACTGCCAGGGCAGAGGAACGGGCAATGAGGGCACCCGCATCAAGGGAGGCCTCACAGACGAATTTTCCGGCCTGAACAATTAGTTGGGCTAAGGAGCGGAGGTCCTGAACAGGGACGTCCGACCCTAACTCCCGTTCCAGTTGCAAACCCCATTCAGAGACCGCTTTACCAACCCAGGCGGAGGCAAAGACCGGTCTAAGGGCCGAACCAGAGGCAGTAAATATGGCCTTGGAGAGGGATTCCGTACGACGGTCCTCAAAAGACTGGAGGGAAGATCCGTCCTGTACCGGAATAGTAGTGCTTTTGGACAGGCGAGCCACGGGAGGATCAACCTTAGGCGGGGATGTCCACGTGGTCACAGAATCCGCTGGAAAGGGATAGCAAATGTCCAGCTTTTTGGGTGTAATAAAGCGGACGTTAGGCCGGATCCAAGCCTTGGATACCACAGAAGAAAAATCAGCGTGTATGGGAAAAACCTTGGAGGCCTGTCTGGGGCGGAGAAAGGACACGCCGGCCTGTTCGGAGCTGGGGGGGGTCATCGTGTATCTGAAAGGTATCACGGATGCTAGCGATAAGATGCCCCACCGCGGACGCCAATTTGGACGGAAGCTCTGAGTCCATGTCCACGTCCGAATCCGCCAGTTCTCCCTCAGAAAGCGTATCCCTTTGAGAGGATAGACTCGACTGAGCTCGCACGCATGGCGGAGAGAGCGAAGCATCTGGAGAAGATGTGCGCTCAACCCTTGAACGTTTCTGAGTATGCCGGGCCCTGGAAGATTCGCTGGGAGGCAGGGAACCAGTGGGGGCGGCAGAAACGGTAGTCCCAGCGGGTGCGACAGGGATTGTGGCAGCCTGCGGGAGAGGCGGTCTATCCACGAGACGGCCCACTACGTGTGTAAGGCTTTCCACTGCCTGAGACAGAGACCTAGCCCAGTCAGGGGGTTCAGAGGCACCGGGGGTCGCAGCGGGAAGCGGGCCCTGCATCGGGGCCTGACATGCAAGGCAATGCGGCTCAGATTGTCCACGCGGAAAAAGTTCCTTACAGGCGGTACAGGCATGGTACCAGGGTTTGGGGGCACCCGTGGGATCTGACATGCTGAAAGGTGGTTGTACTCTAATACAGAGACCACAAAGGGTTATAGCAGCTATGACCAGGAGGGTTAGGAGAGGGTTAACTGTCCTACCAGTGCCTCAGAAGAACGTCAGGAGTAGAGATGGAGCAGATCAGCAGCAGCAGAGAGCAGCAACAGCAGTGAGCCAGCAGATAGCGCCCACAGAAGCCGAGCGATGTACACAGGAGTTTAGAGTCCCCCACCGTGTCTCAGCTTCCTGTCAGGAGTGAGGAAGCGCGGGAAATCTCAGCAGAATCGCGGGGAAAACAAGCTCCGCCCCCTCCAGCGCTTGCTCCGCCCCCAACAGGACGCGCGCGTAAGCCACGCCCCCTGCTGCCGAAAATGCTCTCAGGGCTAAGAAGAAGCCAGATGCCAGAAAATAAAGGGCCCGCAGGCCCCTGGAGTGCGGCGATTTGCCCAGGTGGGTGACCCTCTGCCACCAAGTCCCCTGTTTCGCCGAGAAACAAGCTCCGCCGCGATCTGCCCATGTCGGGCATAAGCCCCGCCCCCCGATCGGAACGGAGCGGGCGGCGGCGGGAAGGGAGAGAGAATGCCGGGCTGAAGAAAGCAGCGTGGGGGGAACGGCGTGGAGGAAGGCGGCCCCCCTGCTGAGGATAACCTGAGGGGAGCTGGGGAGGGTCTGCTTGAGCGCTCAGAATAAGCGACCACGGGTGCCCCCCTTACCCAGAGGGGTAGGTGCTGGAAATAGGGACGGGGTATGGGCTGGAATAGCCATCTCACCGAACGACGTCTTCACCCTCAGTTCCTTCCAGCAGGGTCGCCCCTTCAGCCACTGGCACCGCAGTGGCAGGAAGCTGGTAGAGGGGCTTGGCGTGCGGGCGACCCCCTAGCTGGCGGGATGTAGGGGAGCCATTGCTGCCCAGATCCTCCTATTGCTTCTGTGGGGGAGGCAGCAGTGCAGATAAATTGGCACTGGCGCAGCTCAACCCCGGGAGAGCAGAGAGGTCCATGCGTCTCTGGTATCCCTAGGAAAAAGTAAAATAACAAAATTAGAAAAATAAAATATCAAGGAGAAAACAGCCCTGCAGTAGCAGGGAGTGTCTTGCCTCCTTGGACACTAAGCTAAAACTGGTAGCCTCTATCTCCAGGCTGAGGGTATAGCTGATGGAGGAGGGGCTTAACAGTTTTACTTAGTGTCACGCCTCCTAGGGAGCTGAGCTATACCCAAGGTCTGTGTCCCCCAAGGAAAATGGGCGAGAAATCAAATTTACCCCAAAAATTGTCCCAAAACAACAACCATCTTATCCCGTAGTTTCCTAGATGGGGTCACTTTTATGGAGTTTCTACTCTAGGGGTGCATCAGGGGGCTTGAAAGGGTACATGGTGTAAATAAACCAGTCCAGCAAAATCTGCCTTCCAAAAACCATATGACGTTCCCCTTCTTCTATGTCCTGCCGTTTAGCCAAATAGTAGTTTACGACCACATATGGGGTGTTTCTGCAAACTACAGAATCAGGGCAACCCATTTTGAGTGTTGTTTGGCAGTTAACCCTTGTTTTACTCCTGGAAAAAATTGATTATATTGGAAAATATTCCCAAAAATTGAAATTTCAAAATTGTTTCTCCATCTGCCATTAACTCTTGTGGAACACCTAAAGGGTTAACAAAGTTTGTAAACCCAGTTTTGAATACCTTGAGGGGTGTACTTTCTTAGATGGAGTCACTTTTTTGAAATTTCTATTCTAGGGGTGCAACAGGGGGCTTCAAATGGGACATGGTATAAACAAAACCAGTCCTGCAAAATCTTCCTTCCAAAACCCATATGGTGTTCCCCTTCTTCTATGTGCTACCGTTCGGCCAAACAGTAGTTTACGACCACATATGGGGTGTTTCTGCAAACTACAGAATCAGGGCAACCCATTTTGAGTGTTGTTTGGCAGTTAACCCTTGTTTTACTCCTGGAAAAAATTGATTATATTGGAAAAATTTCCAAAAATAGAAATGTCAAAATTGTTTCTCCATCTGCCATTAACTCTTGTGGGAGACCTAAAGGGTTAATACAGTTTGAAAAAACAGTTTTGAATACCTTGAGGGGTGTAGTTTCTAGAATGGGGTCATTTTTCGAAGGTTTCTATTATCTAAGCCTCACAATATGACTTCAAACCTGAACTGGTCCATAAAAAGTGGGATTTTGAAGATTTCTGAAAAATTTCTAAATTTGCTTCTAAACTTCTAAGCCTTGTAACATCCCCAAAAAATAAAATATCATTCCCAAAATGCTACAAACATGAAGTAGACATATGGGGAATGTAAAGTCATCACAATTTTTAGGGGTATTATTATGTATTACAGAAGTAGAGAAACTGAAACTTTGAAATTTGCTAATTTTTCAAAATTTTGGGTAAAAATTGTATTTTTTTATGCAAAAAAATTAACTTTTTTGACCCAATTTTAGAAGTGTCATGAAGTACAATATGTGACGAAAAAACATTCTCAGAACGGCCTGGGTAAGTCAAAGCATTTTAAAGTTATGAGCACTTAAAGTGACACTGGTCAGATTTGCAAAAAATGGCCTGGTCCTTAAGGTGAAAATGAGCCTGGTCCTTAAGGGGTTAAACAGCAGACACTAGAGTCTAAAGATTGCAATCGGTGATAATGCTAATCACAGACATTTAATCTCTCAGATGCTGGGGTCAATTGTAATCATGGCATCTAAGGCATCTTTTCCTGGACAGCTCCCCGCGTGGAGATTGAGGGAGCCGTTCATTGTCTGCAATAGCCTGGGTCGCTCTGAAGAAACCCATGCTATTTCAGATGTAGTTTGAGGCCTGCAGGTGGCAGGGCTCCATAGGAACATAGCGAATCTACAATACATTGCAATAGTAATGCATTGTAATGTAAGGGAGAAGCAATCGGAAGATCGCATGTTTAGGCCCCTGCATGTTTACGAAAAAAGTTTTAAAAAATTCAAATCACCCAATTCAAATAGTAAAAAATATCATGGGAATTGCCAGTTTCCAAACTATTAAAATAATTTAAAAAAAAATCTAAATGGCCGATTCGCTATTTTTTCATTGCTTCTCCTCTCAAATTTTTTTTATAAAAAGTGATCAAAAAGTCATACACACTCAAAAATGATATCAAACTACTGATGATCCCGCAAAAAAATGAGTGTTCACACAGCTCCATTAACATAACTATAAAAAAGTTCTTTGGATCATAAATCTTGATGAAAAGTTTTTTTTTCAGTATTAAGACACAAGAAAAACTATAAATGTGGTGTCATTCTAATCATACTGCCCCAGAGAATGAAGGTAACAAGTCAATTTTACCGCACAAAGAATGTCGTAAAAACAAAACCAATAAAACTGTGACGGAATTGAATTTTTTTCTAATTCCAACCCATTTGATTATTTTTTTCCAACTTCCCACTACATTGTATGCAATGCTAAATGGTGTCTTTCGAAAGTACAACTTGTCCCACAAAAAACCCGAGGTTAATAACCTGTCAATCCTCCTTTAGCAGCAATCTGCTCCAAATGGTTCCTGTAGTCACAGATTGAGAAGAAATTTTGGACCAAATATGTTTCACTTTTTCAATATATCTGGGGTGCCTTGGGTGCACAGCTTCCTTAGGTCATACCACAGCACCTCAATAGGGCTAAGGTCAAATCTCTGACTTTCAAAATACAAATTTTCTTTTTGAACCATTCATTAGTTGATTTACTTGCTTGCTATGCATTAGTTCTTGTTACATCAACCATTGTATTCAGCTTGAGGTCATGGATTGCTGCCCTTACATTTTCCTGTAAAATATTTAGGGTACTTTCACACTTGCGTTTTTCTTTTCCGGCACGGAGTTCCGTCACAGGGGCTCTATACCGGAAAAGAACTGATCAGTTTTATCCCCATGCATTCTGAATGGAGAGTAATCCGTTCAGTTTGCATCAGGATGTTTTCAGTTCAGTCGTTTTGACTGATCAGGCAAAAGAGAAAACCGCAGCATGCTACGGTTTTATCTCCGGCGAAAAAAACTGAAGACTTGCCTGAACGCCGGATCCGGCATTTTATCGCATAGGGATGTATTAGTGCCGGATCCGGCGTTCAGAATACCGGAATGCCGGATCCGTCGTTCCGTTATGCGCATGCACAGACTGAAAAAAAGGTGAAAAAAATAAATGCCGGATCCGTTTTGCCGGATGACACCGGAACGACGGATCCGGCATTTCAATGCATTTTTTCGACTGATCAGGCATTTTTAAGACTGATCAGGATCCTGATCAGTCTTACTAATGCCATCAGTTAGCATACATTTTGCCTGATCCGGCAGGCAGTTCCGGCGACGGAACTGCTTGCTGGATCTCTCTGCCGCAAGTGTGAAAGTAGCCTAACATGAAAAATTAATTTACATTAAAATGTAATGTTCCAAGGGGCACAGGCCCTAATGTAGCAAACCAACCCCAAACATTGATGATCCCTCCACCATGCCTCACAGTTGGGACAGGGTTTTAGTATTTGTGTGCAGTGTTCTTTTTCCTCTAAACATAGCATTGCACATTAGTTAAAAAAGGTTCTACTTTTGCCTCATTTTTTTTTTTATAAAACATTCTGAGAAGCATTGTAGAACATTCATGTGGTCTCGGGCAAACTTGAGATGGGGTGCAGTATTTTTATGGACAGCAGCACTTCCTTTTTGGTGTTCTTCTATGAATATAATTTATGTTAAGTGCATTTCTATTTTTTCATTTTCTATTTTGCAGCTTGTAGAGTCTTCTCCAGGTCTTTTGCTGTTACCCTTGTATTCTGATTCACCATTTTTCAGGATTGCCCATGGCTCTCTTGGAGTGATCTTAACAGAACACCTACTCTTAGTGAGAGTAGAAACAGTCTTGAGTTTTCTCTGTTTGTACATAATTTGTGTAACCATAGATTTCTGTGCACCCAGGTCTTTAGCAATGATTTTGTGGTGTCTTCCAGCTTCATGCATCTCTGTAACATGTTAGCTCAAGTCCAGGACCTCCAAGGTAGTATTTTCAGAAATATTACCAGTGCCACCAGAGAGACAATGGGAGCTTAGGGAGTTAAAAGGTGGCTCAGAAGCTGGTGCAGGAAGAAAGGGTTTGGGTTCATGGAGAACTGGGCCGACTTCTCGATTGGTTACAGGCTCTGTCTACAGTAGAGACGGGCTGCACCTTAATGGGGAGGTTGCAACTGCCCTGGGGGAAAAAATGGTTAGACGGCTGGAGGAGCTTTTAAACTAGGATCTGGGGGGGGGGGGGGGTCATAGTAATAAGGGGGTAGATAGTGTAAATAAAGAGTGGGTTATAGAAGGGGACAGTGGGGATTTAGTGGGGCCTGGTGTTAGCGAGGAAAATAGGGAGAAGACTGGGCATAACTATACATTTATGAAAAATAGAACTGCTGGTAACAAGAACCTGTTACATACAAAAATCAACCAAGGTAACCAAAAAATTCCAGATATTCACTTTACAGGTAATAGTAATTTAAAATGTATTTTTACAAATGCCAGAAGTCTAGCTAGAAAAATGGGGGAGCTGGAGGCTATGGTACTAGAAGAACACATAGATGTAGTTGGTATGGCTGAGACATGGTTGGACTCTTCGCATGACTGGGCTGAGGGTTTTACACTAGTAAGGAAAGACCGGGTCAATAGTAAAGGAGGTGGCGTGTGCCTGTATTTGTAGAGTGATCTGAAGACAAGTGTGAAAGAGGCAATTGTGGGTGTGGATGGTGAGGATGTGGAAACCTTATGGGTGGAAGTTCAAAGGGATATAACACTGAAAAAATAATACTTGATGTAATCTATAGACCCCCTAACATCACAGAGGAGATAGAAACGCAACTGTATAATCAAATAGAGCGGGCGGCACGGGCTGGCACAATGGTCATAATGGGAGATTTTAACTTCCCAGATATTGACTGGGGTAATGGTTCTGCCTCAACCGCAAAGGGGAGAAGATTTCTCAACTTACTGCAGGACCACTTTATGGGTCAGTTTGTAGAGGCTCTCACTAGGGGAGATGCTCTGTTGGATCTGGTAATTTCTAATGATGCAGAGCTTGTTAGAAATGTTACTGTTCGAGAAACACTAGTTAATAGTGACCACAATATAATTCTATTCCCCCTTAACTATAAAAAGCAAACTCTGTCAGGCAGAGCAAAGACACTGAATTTCAAAAAGGCTAATTTCCCTGGGTTGATGGCAGCATTTCAGGGCATAGATTGGAAGCAGCTACTGTCACAGAATAATACTGAAGATAAATGGGAGAGCTTTAAATCCACATTGAGTAATTGCACAAAAAAATGTATCCCTTTAGGTAACAAGTATAAACGGTTAAAATTAACACCCCCCCCCCCCCCATGGCTTACAGCTACTGTAAAAAGGGCAATCAAAGACAAAAAGAGAGCATTTAAAAAATACTAATCTGAGGGGTCAGCTGTAGCGTTTGAAGATTACACAGGGCTTAACAAAATCTGTAAAAAGGAGATACAATTAGTAAAAAATGCAAAACGAACAGCAGGTAGCAAAATAAATCCCCAAAAATTCTTTAAATATATAAATGCTAAAAAAAACTAGGTCTGAGCAGGTAGGTCCCCTAAATAATGGTCACTGAAGATAAGGAAAAGGCAGAGTTACTAAATGTTTTTTTTTAGCTCTGTTTATACAAAAGAAGAGAAAGGAGCTGATATCTGTGGTGCTGGGGCTGTTAGTACATCCAGTGATATACTCAATTGGCTAATTGTAGATATGGTCCAAGAGAAGTTAAATAAGGTAAATGTGAACAAAACTCCGGGTCCAGATGGATTACACCCAAGAGTGCTTAAAGAGCTCAGTTCAGTCATTGCTGTGCCCCTGTTTTTAATTTTTAAAGATTCTCTAGGTACTGGTACAGTGCCAAGTGATTGGCGCTAGGCAAACGTGGTGCCCATATTAAAAAAAGGATCTAGGTCCTCCACAGGTAATTATAGACCAGTTAGTTTAATTTCTGTTTTGGGAAAAATGTTTGAAGGACTCTTAAGGGACTATATGCAGGAGTATGTGACTGTAAATAATATTATAAGTGATAACCAGCATGGGTTTACCAAGGACAGAAGTTGTCAGACTAAGGCTACTTTCACACTTGCGTTCGCAATTCCGCTCGTGAGCTCCGTTTGAAGGAGCTCACGAGTGGGCGCGAACGCCTCCGTCCAGCCCTGATGCAGTCTGAATGGAGCGGATCCGCTCAGACTGCATCAGTCTGGCGGCGTTCAGCCTCCGCTCCGCACGGACAGGCGGACAGCTGAACGCTGCTTGCAGCGTTCAGCTGTCCGCCTGGCCGTGCGGAGGCGTGCGGATCCGTTCAGACTTACAATGTAAGTCAATGGGAACGGATCCGCTTGAAGATGAGCCCATATGGCTCAATCTTCAAGCGGATCCGTCCCCCATTGACTTTACATTGAAAGTCTGAACGGATCCGCTCAGGCTACTTGCGAACTTAGAAATTTTTCTAAGTTATTAATGCAGACGGATCCGTACTGAACGGAGCCTCCGTCTGCATTAATATGATCGGATCCGTTCAGAACGGATCCGATCAAGCGCAAGTGTGAAAGTAGCCTAACCTGATGTGTTTTTATGAAGAGGTTAGTAGTAGCTTGGACAGAAGGGCGTCTGTGGATGTAGTGTTTCTGGATTTTGCAAAGGCTTTTGATACTGTCCCTCATAGATGCTTAATAGGTAAAGTAAGGTCTATAGGCTTGAAAAGTATAGTTTGTAATTGGATTGAAAACTGACTGAAGGACCGTGTCCAGAGAGTTGTGATCAATGATTCCTATTCAGAATGGTCCCAGGTTATAAGTGGTGTACCCCAAGGTTCAGTGCTGGGTCCTTTATTATTTAATTTATTTATTAATGATATTGAGAAGGGGATTAATAGCACCATTTCTATTTTTGCAGATTACACTAAGCTGTGTAGAACTGTACAGTCTATGGAAGATGTCCACACACTACAAGCTGACTTGAACATTCTGAGTGATTGGGCATCAACTTGGCAAATTAGGTTCAATGTGGACAAATGTCAAGTTCTGCATATTGGTACTACAAACCGGATTCCAAAAAAGCTGGGACACTGTACAAATCGTGAATAAAAACTGAATGCAATGATGTGGAGGTGCCAACTTCTAATATTTTATTCACAATAGAACATAAATCAAGGAACAAAAGTTTAAACTGAGAAAATGTACAATTTTAAGGGAAAAATATGTTGAATCAGAATTTCATGGTGTCAACAAATCCCCAAAAAGTTGGGACAAGGCCATTTTCACCACTGTGTGGCATCTCCCCTTCTTCTTACAACACTCAACAGACGTCTGGGGACCGAGGAGACCAGTTTCTCAAGTTTAGAAATAGGAATGCTCTCCCATTCTTGTCTAATACAGGCCTCTAACTGTTCAATCGTCTTGGGGCTTCTTTGTTGAACCTTCCTCTTTATGATGCGCCAAATGTTCTCTATAGGTGAAAGATCTGGACTGCAGACTGGCCATTTCAGTACCCGGATCCTTCTCCTACACAGCCATGATGTTGTGATTGATGCAGAATGTGGTCTGGCATTATTTTGTTGAAAAATGCAGGGTCTTCCCTGAAAGAGATGACGTCTGGATGGGAGCATATGTTGTTCTAGAACCTGAATATATTTTTCTGCATTGATGGTGCCTTTCCAGACATGCAAGCTGCCCATGCCACACGCACTCATGCAACCCCATACCATCAGAGATGCAGGCTTCTGAACTGGGCGTTGATAACAACTTGGGTTGTCCTTGTCCTCTTTGGTCCGGATGACATGGCGTCCCAGATTTCCAAAAAGAACTTCGAATCGTGACTCGTCTGACCACAGAACAGTCTTCCATTTTGCCACACTCCATTTTAAATGATCCCTGGCCCAGTGAAAACGCCTGAGCTTGTGGATCTTGCTTAGAAATGGCTTAGAAGCTGGCAACGGCGGATGGCACGGTGGATTGTGTTCACAGACAATGGTTTCTGGAAGTATTCCTGAGCCCATTCTGTGATTTCCTTTACAGTAGCATTCCTGTTTGTGGTGCAGTGTCGTTTAAGGGCCCGGAGACCACGGGCATCCAGTATGGTTTTACAGCCTTGACCCTTACGCACAGAGATTGTTCCAGATTCTCTGAATCTTCAGATGATGTTATGCACAGTTGATGATGATAGATGCAAAGTCTTTGCAATTTTTCGCTGGGTAACACCTTTCTGATATTGCTCCACTATCTTTCTACGCAACATTGTGGGAATTGGTGATCCTCTACCCATCTTGGCTTCTGAGAGACACTGCCACTCTGAGAAGCTCTTTTTATACCCAATCATGTTGCCAATTGACCTAATTAGTGTTAATTGGTCTTCCAGCTCTTCGTTATGCTCAAATTTACTTTTTCCAGCCTCTTATTGCTACTTGTCCCAACTTTTTTGGGATTTGTTGACACCGTGAAAATTTGAATCAACGTATTTTTCCTTTAAAATTATACATTTACTCGGATTAAACGTTTGATCTGTCATCTACGTTCTATTACAAATAAAATATTGACATTTGCCATCTCCACATCATTGCATTCAGTTTTTATTCACAATTTGTTTAGTGTCCCAACTTTTTGGGAATCCGGTTTGTAATAATCTCTGTGCTTCATATGTCCTAGGTGATGTAGCACTGGGAGAGTCACTTATAGAGAAGGATTTGGGTGTCCTTGTGGATGGTAGATTAAATTACAGCGTACAATGTCAGCTGCTTCTAAGGCCACCAGGATATTGTCATGCATTAAACGAAGCATTGACTCGCGGGGCAGGGATGTAATACTACCACTTTACAAAGCTTTGGTGCGGCCTCATCTGGAATACGCAGTTCAGTTCTGGGCACCAGTACATAGAAAGGATGCACTACAGCTTGAAAAAGTACAGAGGAGAGCGACTAAACTGATAAGGAGAATGGAGGGTCTTAGTTATGAAGAAAAATTAAAATAACTGAATTTATTTAGTCTTGAAGAGACGTCTATTGGGGAACATGATTAACCTATACAAATATATAAATGGGCCATACAAAAAATACGGTGAAAAGCTGTTCCATGTAAAATGCGCTCAAAAGACAAGGGGGCACTGTCTCCGACTGGAGAAGAAAAAGTTCAGTCCCTGGAAGCGTCAAAGCTTCTTAAGGCCTCATGCACACGACCGTGGTGTGTTTTGCGGTCCGTACATCGCGGATCAGCAGAACACGGATTGCGTCCATGCGCACAACAGCACGGACAGCCTTTAATATAAATGTCTATTCTTGTCTGCAAAGCGCGGACAAGAATAGGACATGTTATATTTTTTTAGAGGGGCCATGGAACAGAGCAACGGATGCCGACAGCACACAGAGTGCTGTCTGCATCTTTTGCGGCCCCATTGAAGTGAATGGGTCCGCATCCGAGCCGCCAAAACGGCGGCTCGGATGCGGACCAAAACAACGGCCATGTGCATGAGGCCTTACTGTAAAAACTGTGAATCTGTGAAATAGACTTCCTCAGAACGTGGTCACAGCAGGAACAGTGGACAGTTTCAAAAAGGGTTTAGACGAATTCTTAAAAGTAAAAAACATTAATGCATTTGAAAACGTGTAGAAATCTGAGTCTCAATTCCTTTTGGGATTCGCATCCCCACCTATCCCTTGGTTGAACTTGATGGATGGATGTCATTTTTCAACCGTATTAACTATGTAACTATGTCATTGGAGGTCTTCTGACAGTTTTTGCCTCAAGGCATACCTCACACTAACAAGTCTATCTTCTGCAGCACAGATTTGTCAGTAACCATGCTTTGTGTACCTTTATTTCATGGGCAAGCAAACCAACATTTCCAATCTCATCTCTATAGTTAAAACACCTTTTGCCAATTAGCTCTTAGAGAAGTCCAGAAATTCCCTTATTTTTTTCTTCCTGTAATGTGGATGTTTACTCAAAGTACTCCATAAAAAAAAACTTGAAGGTTATATGTGTTTGTTATTAGTTCAGTTAGCAGTGCCCATAGCTGTCCCTGCAGCATATGATGGGGACCCGTTCTTGAGATAGGAGCAGGTTCCAGAACTATGTATGCCATGAATGTCCAGATCGAACACTGAATATCTGATTGAACACCACAGTTTTGTCTGTAATATAAGGCCCGCAACTCATTGCTGACTAATTTAATAATCTTTACAGTTACCAATAGAAGGAGATTAGGAGTTCACTGCATCTCTCTAGTGGTGTCTGTAAACTGCTAGAATGGTATCTTTTAACTCTTTGTGTATACTATTTTCATCACATTTACAAGAACACATTATGATAGTAGTAACAGAGAATTAAAGGGGTTTTCCAAGATTTTTTATAATGATGACCTAACCTCTGGATAGGCCATCAGTATCTGATCAGTGGGGGTACGACACCCTGGACTCCCACCGACAGGGTTGGCGTCAGCACCCGGTACACCCGGGCAAGTGCCGGGGCCCACTGTGCCCACTCACTCCTGCAGCTGTGTCCTGCCTGTTCTGAATTCTAGGGCAGCTTACCCCAGCAATGCAGACAATTTTTGCCATGTGCACTGCTGGGGTGGGTGGCCCCAAGACTCAGAACAAGGTAGATGGAGTTTCGGTAGATGCTATGCTGGAATGGAGTTGTTAGAAGGAGGTCTGTGATGTCACTAGTCACATGCTCCTTCATGGTCACATGACAAAATGTGGGAAGTGCTGACAAACTCCGACTGCAGCAGCTTGTGGAAGGAGGAGGGGCTGTGAGTACACAGAGCTTCATGGGGAGCAGGTGAGGGGCAGCATATGGAGCTCATATATGAGGGGGCAGGTGGACCACTCAGGGTCCGCAATCACGGAGATGCGGTGCGGAAGCACGGGTGGGAAGCACTACAGAGTGCCTCTGTGGTGTTTCTGGCTGTGCCTCCTCACCGCAAAAAAATAGAATATGTTCTATTTTTTTGCGGTGCGGACGGATCACTGACCTATTCACGTTGCCCGTGCAATGGGGACCACAAATTGCAGTCCCCAATGCACGGAACGGACGCACAACGGCCATGTGCATTAGGCCTAAGGCATTGTTTAGACTCCATCCCACAGTCTAGCCAGTGCCTAATGGGTTACAGTGTAGACCATTTCTGGTACATGTTGATAATTCCCTTTTAAACTCCAGTCCATGTCCTCTCAGTACTGGGAAGGTAACAAAAGGTTGGAGCATAACTAAAGGTGGAATTCCATTTTAATGTCCCCTAAAGGTGGCCACACATTAGATAGAAGTTGGTTGATGATCGCACAGGTGTCTGTCCATATGTATGTGTCCATCCCTGTGTGTGTCCGTCCCTGTGTGTGTGTGTCCGCCCCTGTGTGTGTGTGTGTGTGTGTGTGTCCGTCCCTGTGTGTGTGTGTCTGTCTCTGTGTGTCTGTCCCTGTATGTATTTGACTGCCCCTGTGTGTGTGTCCGTCCCTGTGTGTGTGTGTCCGTCCCTGTGTGTGTGTGTGTCCGTCCCTGTGTGTGTGTGTGTCCCTGTGTGTCCGTCCCTGTGTGTCCATCCCTGTGTGTGTCCATCCCTGTGTGTGTCCGTCCCTGTGTGTGTCTGTCCCTGTGTGTGTGTGTGTCTGTGTGTCTGTCCCTGTGTGTGTGTGTGTCTGTCCCTGTGTGTGTGTGTGTGTCTGTCCCTGTATGTATTTGACCGCCCCTATGTGTGTGTGTCTGTCCCTGTGTGTGTATCTGTCCCTGTGTGTATTTGACCATCCCAGTGTGTATGTCCATGTGTTTATGTGTCTCTCCCTCTGTGTGTCTCTCTCACTCTGTGTGTCTCTCTCCCTCTGTGTGTCTCTCCCTGTGTGTGTGTGTGTGTGTGTGTCTCTCTCTCTCACCCTCTGTGTGTGTGGCTGTCTGTCTGTCTCTCTCCCTCTGTGTGTGTCTCTCTCTCTCTGTGCGTGTGTGTTTCTCTTCCTCTGTATGTGTGTCTCTCCCTCTGTGTGTGTGTGTGTGTCTGTCTGTCTGTCTCTCTTCCTCTGTGTGTGTGTGTGTCTCTCTCTCCCTCCCCCCTATCCCTCTGTGTGTGTGTGTCTCTCCCTGTGTGTCACCATCACCATGCCCACAGTGTTCCTATTTCTTGACGCAGCTGCATCAGGACGTTCTGTGCGGGGCAAGAAGAAGAAGAAAGAGGAGTCCGTGGGAGAGACACAGGAGGCACACTAAGGACTAAGAATACAACATGATCCACACTAGTGTTATCTGTGGTTTTACATAGGACTGCAGGTAACACTACTACATTATTAGCACTACTGTCATCTGTGGTTTTACATAGGACTGCAGGTAACACAACCACATTATTAGCACTAGTGTCATCTGTGGTTTTACATAGGACTGCGGGTAACACTACCATATTATTAACACTAGTTCCATCTGTGGTTTTACATAGGACTGCAGGTAACACTACTACATTTTCTGTACTCAGATAGCCATGACTGTGTTATCTGCGCTGTTACATAGGACTACAGGTGATATCTACTATATTATCTGTACCCAGAGAGTTATCACTGTGTAAGGGGGCCCACTGAGACTTTATCGTCCCACATAAACCTGGAGCCGGCCCTGCCCACCAATCTGCTATTTGAGAAGGCAGCAGCGCTCCTTTGAGCCTCATGGGCTTCTATCAGCTTTTCCTAGGCCAGTGGCGACACATTCATTGGTCAAATGGCCTATGATCAGCTCAGAAGTGAATGAGGCTGAGCTGTGATACCAAGCATAGCTGCTGTACTATGTACGGCGCTCTGCTATGTACAGCGCTGTGCTTGGTAAGCACAGAGAAGGCCGCTTCGTTCACAGGCGTGCCGGTGTCTTCTCAAACAGCTGATCGGCGGGTGTCGGAAAAACCCTTTTAATGTAGCATTAAGAATTAAATTTGTTACGGGCAGACAACTTTCCAAGTCCTACCAAGTTTTCTTTCTTCTTCTCATCTTGCAGTTCAGAAGCAAATTGCTATCTCCAACAGCTATTTATCCCAACCTCACCATACAAATGCTGTTGACGTATCTCAGTGTGAACAAAAGGATCGGGCATTTTGAAATCCAGTTGCCCGATCCTTCTCTCCCCCTACATCTGCTATTGTGGCAGAGTTGGAAGGCTCCATAGATGATTGGCCAGTCCCGCTAAAATTGTATGGTTTGGCCTAAGTTAATCTAATATGTAAAGCCAAGATTTATAATTCTTACCTGGGAAGAAAAGGGTGAGCATGAAACTGAGGTGGAAATAATGGTCCCCGTATTCCTGGCAGTGCCAGCATCAAGGAGGGTACAGGGCGTAAAGTGGTGAGTTCAGGACGCAGAGCCACTCTGCTGTGTCCCAGGCTGATAACTGGAACATGGGTAGGCAGTCCATCTGTCCCCACAGGTGCCCGCTTTTCATCCGTGAGGGGTTCAGTGGGTGAGGTTGGTGAGCTGGCTTGTAGAGTTTCAGCGGTGTTTGGCTGCCTGTCAGGAGAGCTTCCGTCATCCTCCATTGTTGCATATGTGCCGTCACTAGGTACCCCTTTATCATCAGAAGGACACATGGGAACATAGAATACCTAAAGAAAAACAAGGGTGCAGGTGTGAGAACACATACTGCTTGCCACAGATATCACAGTTCAGAAATGAGAAGGGATGGTGCCTCAGAACAACATTGTCCTGTTAACTATTGCCCAAACTTTTCTCTGTAACCTTGAAACTTGTAAAAAAAAAAAAGTGTAGGGTGTATGCCAGACAGGTTGGGGTCAAAAGTGAGGTTTTTAAACTAATATAAAAAAAATATATACAAATAAGCTACACAATATGACACCACAGTGGTGCTTTTTTTCTGGCATAAAAGACAAAAACATAGTTAAAAATCAATAAGTAAAAAATGTATCCAAACGACAGGTATATAGGGAGAGGAGTTACAAAAATGATTCATAAAAAAAATGAAAGAGAAACCTTAAAATCATAATTGAGTAAAATAAACAGGAAAAAATGAAAATCACAGAGAAGATGAGAAGAAGTTTGAAGATCTAAAAATAAAATAAAAAGGAGGATAGAGAGGGGCTTGTTTAGGCTGGTGCTACACCTGGACTTTTTGAAGGACTTTTGATTGATTTTAACTTGAGTGACAGCTGTAGTCCAAAGCAGTAAACTGACTTGTATGCAAGCTTGTTACTGCAGCTGTCAATCAAAAGTCCCTCAAAAAGTCTAGGTGTAGCCCCAGCCTAAACAAGCCCCTCTCTATCCTCTTTATTTTTTTCAAGATCTTCAAACTTCTTCTTCTCATCCTCTCAATTATGATTTTAAGGTTACTCTTTCGTTTTGCCATACATGCAGGTTGTTTTGATGTAGTTTTTAAAGACAAAATCAGGAAAGGGGCTTAAAAGGAGAGAAAATTTAAGTGTTACTGCACTTTGAGATAAAACCTTTGATACGTCATAGAGACATATCAAAAGTTTTGATCAGTGAGGGTCTGAGCGCTGAGACCCCCATTGATTCCTAAATCAATGCTCTCATAGCGTTTTCTCTCTAACTGGAGGAGATGAAGCAAGACAGTCTCAGTAGAAAGTCTATGGGTCCGTCTCACTTCCATCACCTGCAGCAAGAGCACTTCTGTCATTGTTATAGTATTTGGTTGGGGTCTCAGCACTCAGACCCCCATGATCTAATCTATTGATATATCTCTATTACATATCAAAAATTTTTGGGGGAAGTGTCTGACATTTTACTAACCTCATGTACACTTTGCATATATTTTCCGTGCAGAAATTGGCCTGCAGTGCAGATTTTTAAATCCACAACATGTCAATTGTTTCTGCAGTATCACAGCTTACATGTAGGGGTTTTACCAGTAGACGTCAATGGTGTTAGGGCTCATGCACACGGCCGTTGCCCCGTATTGCGTATTTGTACAACTTGCTGTTCTCCAACAAAATTACCGGTAAAAAATTTACCACAGGTGTTTGATCCATGAATCGCCCAATAAATTTCATGGTTCAATTAGAATTGGTATTTAAACAGTTCTCCTCATCATGCTGTGCACATTTTGACATCATGAGACCAAGACGACACCTAACAATGGATCGACAGTACCTCACCATTGCAAGGCTTTAAGCAGGATGTTCTCAGACAGGTCACTGAGCTTAGAGTGTTACAGAGTGCCATCAGCAGGTTGTATCAGAGATACAGAGAGACTGGAAGTCACAGAAAGGCATAGAAGTGGACATCTTGATGACCGCTTCATTGTGAGCAATGCCCTGCGGAACCAGATGATGAATGCCACACAACTCCAGGCGCATTTGGTGAGATGCACCCAAGTGTCACGTCAGTCCAATCGAAACCATTTTGAGAACCTGGTAATGCCTTTTGGGTTGACGAATGCGCCAGCGGTATTTCAGCGATTCGTCAATGATATTTTTCATCACTTGGTGGGGAGGTTCGTAGTAGTTTACCTAGATGACATCTTAATTTATTCTCCTGATCTGAAGACCCATCAGGATCATGTGAGACAGGTTTTGACGATCCTTCGGGAGAATAAGTTATATGCTAAGCTGGAGAAATGTTTGTTTGCAGTGCAAGAGCTTCCGTTCTTGGGATACATGCTTTCTGATTCCGGTTTTCGTATGGACCCCGAAAAGGTCCGGGCAGTTCTGGACTGGGACCAACCGGAGAATCAGAAAGCTTTGATGCGGTTCTTGGGGTTTACGAATTATTATAGAAAATTTATTTTGAATTATTCGACCCTAGTCAAACCCCTTACTGATATGACCAAGAAGGGCGCTGATGTCTTTGTCTGGTCGGATGAGGCATTGCAGGCCTTTTCGGCTATTTAGGAGCGTTTTGCGTCTGTTCCCATTCTGGTGCAGCCGGATGTATCTCAGCCATTCGTGGTGGAGGTTGATGCATCAGAGGTGGGGGTTGGGGCGGTGCTTTCGCAGGGTTCTTCTCCTGGCAAGTGGGTCCCGTGTGCCTTCTTCTCCAGGAAGCTCTCGGTCGCCGAAAGGAATTATGATGTTGGAGATAGGGAATTGTTGGCTATCAAGTTGGCCATTGAGGAATGGCATCACTGGTTAGAGGGGGCGTCCCACCCCGTTACAGTGTATACAGACCATAAGAATTTGGCCAGATGGTCATTGTTTTTTACCAGGTTCAATTTCGTGGTTACCTTTCGCCCAGGGGTCAAGAACGTCAAGGCAGATGCCTTGTCTCGCAGCTTCCCTGGGGGAGGTGAATCAGAAGATCCAGCGCCGATTTTGGCGGATGGGGTGGTGGTCTCTGCTCTGTACCCTGAATTGGAGATGGAGGTATTGGGAGCTCAGGAGGGGGCTCCTGGTTCGTGTCCTCCAGGGAGGTTGTTTGTTCCTGATGGCCTACAATACAAGGTGTTCAAGGAACATCACGATACTGTTCTCGCTGGACATCCTGGTGGTAAGTCCACCTGTGATCTGGTGTCCCGGAGGTTCTGGTGGCCAGGGTTACGTAAGAGTATTGAGAATTACGTGACAGCTTGTGAAACCTGCGCTCGGTCAAAAGTTGCTCATACTCAACCGCCTGGTTCACTTTTTCCATTATCTATTCCATCTCGTCCTTGGACGCATTTGTCCATGGACTTTATTACGGACCTGCCGAGTTCCTCCAGGAGAACAGTGATTTTGGTGGTAGTCAACCGTTTCAGTAAAATGGCTCACTTTATACCACTAACGAGTCTGCCTAACGCTAAGACTCTTGCTCAAATCTTTGTGGATAATATTGTGAAATTGCACGGTATTCCTTCGGATGTGGTATCTGATAGGGGCTCGCAGTTTGTCTCCAGGTTTTGGAGGGCGTTCTGCGCTCGGCTTGGAGTTCAACTTTCTTTCTCGTCTGCTTTTCATCCACAGTCGAATGGTCAGACAGAGCGTACCAATCAAAACCTGGAGACCTACTTGAGGTGCTTTGTAGCTGAGAATCAGGAGGACTGGTCCTCATTCTTGTCCTTAGCAGAATTTGCATTGAATAACCGTAGGCAGGAGTCCACGGGTAAGTCGCCATTCTGGGTCTGGTTCCTCCGGGATGCCAGAGGAGGAGGATTCTTCGGGGCTCCCTCCCGTACCTGGTGCACTGGAGGGGATACGGTCCTGAAGAGAGGATGTGGGTTCCGGCGTCTGATGTCAACGCCAGCCGACTGGTGAGGGCCTTTCATAGGTCCTATCCGGATAAGGTTGGTCCGGGGTGTCCAGAGGTCACCCGTAGAAGGGGGGGTACTGTCATGCCCCACTCTGACGATGTGCGGCGGTCAGCCAGGATAGCAGAAGGAGTTTAGTGATTGCTTTGGAGCCGTGCTGAATCCGCCTCTCTCAGGTGCACTGGGTGGGGTCCGCTGTGACATACAGGCAGGAACCTAGTGGTAGCTGTTTCTACACCAGTCTATGTATGTAATAGTCTATAGTCTTATGCAGCACTCTGACTTTCTTTGGGCATCCTTAGAGCACATCCTAAGCACAAGCCGAGGGCGGATTAGTTTTAAATAAGGAGGAATGTAACACCCCAGAGTGGTGTTACCACTTCTGCTTTATTCCAGGTCCTTCACACTGTCCATTTCTAATGTTATGTAACTGTTCATGTAATGTGCCTGGTTCACCAGCAGGTGGCAGCAAAAATGGCAGAACTATAGTTAGAGAGAATGGAACTTGCCATTCCATTCTAACCCCCCCCCCTCCCCCCCTGGAGAGAAGTGGACTAGTCCTATTTCCTGCAGGAAGGGTGGGGACCAGTTAGTTCCAGGCTAGCTTACCCCCTGCTAGGAGAAGGGTGTGCAGGGGCATGTGCCCACGCCAGCCAGAGCACCTTAAACTCTGCTGGCCATGGAGGCTTGAAGCCTCAGGAGCCAGGAGGAAAGTTCCCTGGCATAACCATATGTCCGACTACAAAGTGAAGTGCAGCATACAGAAGAAGCTGAGTCATACAGTCAGCCTGTCAGTACAGCAGAATCAGAGAGAAAGATATAGCAGAGTGGGGTTTGCCTGCCAGTTTTAATGCTAAAACCTGCTGGAACCAAGACAAAGCCTGTAAACCGTTTTGGAGAACGTTTATGCAAAGTAAAGCTGCTGTTCAACTACCTACAAGGTCTGGACTCAATCTTCCTTTCAAATCCCTCAATTATTCCCCTTATTTAGTGCTTCAGAGCCAAAGCCTGGGGTCCAGCGGTATCCAGGTAGGAGCACCATGAAACACATAAAGAGACATTTTAGGCTGCACTATACCACTCGGCATTCCTACACCTGGGTTGCATGTTATAGTAGGGCCTTGGGGTGAGGCGCCCGTTGCACAGTGACGTCTCTATTTATATGTGTATCACTTCACAGGTGGACAACCTGTGACACTGGAGTGAAGACACGTGTTGGTGACACATATTAATGTTTGTACAAAGTCTTGGTAATGTTGCAGCAGATGGCAGCAAGATCACTTAGTGATTTATATGTTAGCTGACCCATAGATCAGAGAAAAGTCCCACGGAGTTCTAGTCATATGTCATTCAAACTACTGCACTGACAAGAGGCGGCGGCGGAGGAGCAGAGCAAGACGAAAGGCGGCGGCGGCAGCGAAGCATCAGACTTGCGCAGCAGTTTATGACAGGTTTATATAAAGTTTGATGTTAAAAAGCCTGCTCACCCCCTCCCTCTAGTGCACTTGCATCTGTATCCAGCCCTCCGCGAGCTAGTGGTAATGGAGGAGGCAGAGACTAGTGACCCGGGAACGTAAGCAGGTGGCAGGAAGCGGACATTTTAGAAGCAGTCAGCACACATGCGGCCACTCCTGTGACGTCATTAAATATCGTGGTTATTAGAAAACGGTGATATTGCCATATCACTGTTTTTTAATATCACGGTATATCGTGGATACTGGTATATCGCTTAACCCTAACCTGACCACAGGCATCATTGTCTTGCATAGGCGCCTCACTGCTGTTCACTGATGAAAGTCGATTCACGCTGAGTAGAAATTATGGCCGCCCATGATGCTGGAGACGTCAAGGAGTCAGCGGTGTACAGAAATTTCAGTTTAAAGCGCACAGGGAATGTTGCACTTTAGGGGGGGGGAGTGTATGAAAAATACAAAATCTATTAATAAAGTATATTAGAAAAACTTTTATAAGGGCATTAGGGACATCTTATTAAAATTTGACTCAAAGGTATAGTTTTATGCGCTACCACCCATCAACCAGGTGAGGGGACTTCAGAGAGACATATAAGATTGTAAGTTCAGGAGAAAGTGATATAGGTAGAGTTGTGACTTCCCCAGGCTGGATGGACAGGTGTCTTTTTCAGCCTTATACATTATGTTACTATGATAGTAGATATAGCAGTCCAGAACAAAGTTAGAGTCAAAACCACCACATATGGGCTGGGGTCCCTATTGATCCACACTCACGCCCACTAGATCCTATTAGAGTTAATGGGGTACAACGCTGAATGGCAGTATCCAACTATACCAGATCTGGTGAACTCCAACAGGCTGTTCTCTGTCGGAAAAGCCTGCCAGATCAGTTAACCACCTCCCGACCGCCGTACGCGTATATGCGTCCGGGAGGTGGTTGTTTTACTCCTCCTGGACGCATATACGCGTCCTCTCGCGAGACGCGAGATTTCCTGTGAACGCGCGCGCACAGGCGCGCGCGCTCACAGGAACAGAAGGTAAGCGAGTGGATCTCCAGCCTGCCAGCGGCGATCGCTCGCTGGCAGGCTGGAGATCCGAATTTTTTAACCCCTAACAGGTATATTAGACGCTGTTTTCATAACAGCGTCTAATATACCTCCTACCTGGTCCTCTGGTGGTCCCTTCTGTTAGTCTGTTAGGATCGACCACCAGAGGACTCAGGTAGGTCAGTACAGTCCCACCAAACACTACACTACACTACACCCCCCCCCCCCCCCGGTCACTTATTAACCCCTTATAAACCCCTGATCACCCCATATAAACTCCCTGATCACCCCCCTGTCATTGATCACCGCCCTGTCATTGATCACCCCCCTGTCAGGCTCCGTTCAGACGTCCGCATGATTTTTACGGATCCGATCCATGTATCCATGGATCCGTAAAAATCATGCGGAAGTCTGAATGGAGCCTTACAGGGGGGTGATCAATGACAGGCGGGTGATCACCCATATACACTCCCTGATCACCCCCTGTCATTGATCACCGCCCTGTCAGGCTCCATTCAGACGTCCGCATGATTTTTACGGATCCGATCCATGTATCCATGGATCCGTAAAAATCATGCGGACGTCTGAATGGAGCCTGACAGGGGGGTGATCAATGACAGGCGGGTGATCACCCATATACACTCCCTGATCACCCCCCTGTCATTGATCACCGCCCTGTCAGGCTCCATTCAGACGTCCGCATGATTTTTACGGATCCGATCCATGTATCCATGGATCCGTAAAAATCATGCGGACGTCTGAATGGAGCCTTACAGGGGGGGTGATCAGTGACAGGGGGGTGATCACCCTGATTACCCTGATCACCCCCTGTCATTGATAACCCCCCTGTAAGGCTCCATTCAGACGTCCGCATGCGTTCTGTGGATCCGATCCATGTATCCATGGATCCGTAAAAATCATGCGGACGTCTGAATGGAGCCTTACAGGGGGGGTGATCAGTGACAGGGGGGTGATCACCCTGATTACCCTGATCACCCCCTGTCATTGATAACCCCCCTGTAAGGCTCCATTCAGACGTCCGCATACGTTCTGTGGATCCGATCCATGTATCCATGGATCCGTAAAAATCATGCGGACGTCTGAATGGAGCCTTACAGGGGGGGTGATCAGTGACAGGGGGGTGATCACCCTGATTACCCTGATCACCCCCTGTCATTGATAACCCCCCTGTAAGGCTCCATTCAGACGTCCGCATGCGTTCTGTGGATCCGATCCATGTATCCATGGATCCGTAAAAATCATGCGGACGTCTGAATGGAGCCTTACAGGGGGGGTGATCAATGACAGGGGGGTGATCAGGGAGTCTATATGGGTGATCACCCCCCTGTCATTGATCACCCCCCCTGTCATTGATCACCCCCCCCTGGTAAGGCTCCATTCAGCCATTTTTTTTGGCACAAGTTAGCGGACATTTTTTGTTTGTTTTTGTTTTTGTTTTTTCTTACAAAGTCTCATATTCCACTAACTTGTGTCAAAAAATAAAATCTCCCATGAACTCGCCGTACCCCTCACGGAATCCAAATGCGTAAACATTTTTAGACATTTATATTCCAGACTTCTTCTCACGCTTTCGGGCCCCTAAAAAGCCAGGGCAGTATAAATACCCCACATGTGACCCCATTTCGGAAAGAAGACACCCCAAGGTATTCCGTGAGGGGCATATTGAGTCCATGAAAGATTGAAATTTTTGTCCTAAGTTAGCGGAAAGTGAGACTTTGTGAGAAAAAAAACAAAAAAAATCAATATCCGCTAACTTATGCAAAAAAAAAAAAAATTCTAGGAACTCGCCATGCCCCTCATTGAATACCTTGGGGTGTCTTCTTTCCAAAGTGGGGTCACATGTGGGGTATTTATACTGCCCTGGCTTTTTAGGGGCCCGAAAGTGTGAGAAGAAGTCTGGGATCCAAATGTCTAAAAATGCCCTCCTAAAAGGAATTTGGGCCCCTTTGCGCATCTAGGCTGCAAAAAAGTGTCACACATGTGGTATCGCCGTACTCAGGAGAAGTTGGGCAATGTGTTTTGGGGGGTCATTTTACATATACCCATGCTGGGTGAGAAAAATATCTTGGTCAAATGCCAACTTTGTATAAAAAAATGGGAAAAGTTGTCTTTTGCCAAGATATTTCTCTCACCCAGCATGGGTATATGTAAAATGACCCCCCAAAACACATTGCCCAACTTCTCCTGAGTACGGCGATACCAGATGTGTGACACTTTTTTGCAGCCAAGGTGGGCAAAGGGGCACCTTTCGGATTTCGCAGGCCATTTTTTACACATTTTGATTTCAAGGTACTTCTTACACATTTGGGCCCCTAAATTGCCAGGGCAGTATAACTACGCCACAAGTGACCCCATTTTGGAAAGAAGACACCCCAAGGTATTCCGTGGGGGGCACGGCGAGTTCCTAGGATTTTTTATTTTTTGTCACAAGTTAGCGGAAAATGATGATTTTTCTTTTTTTTTCTTTTTTCCTTACAAAGTCTCATATTCCGCTAACTTGTGACAAAAAATAAAAAATTCTAGGAACTCGCCGTGCCCCCCACGGAATACCTTGGGGTATCTTCTTTCCAAAATGGGGTCACTTGTGGCGTAGTTATACTGCCCTGGCAATTTAGGGGCCCAAATGTGTGAGAAGAACTTTGCAATCAAAATGTGTAAAAAATGCCCTGCAAAATCCGAAAGGTGCACTTTGGAATATGTGCCCCTTTGCCCACCTTGGCAGCAAAAAAGTGTGACACATCTGGTATCGCCGTACTCAGGAAAAGTTGGGGAATGTGTTTTGGGGTGTCATTTTACATATACCCATGCTGGGTGAGAAAAATATCTTGGTCAAATGCCAACTTTGTATAAAAAAATGGGAAAAGTTATCTTTTGCCAAGATATTTCTCTCACCCAGCATGGGTATATGTAAAATGACCCCCCAAAACACATTCCCCAACTTCTCCTGAGTACGGCGATACCACATGTGTGACACTTTTTTGCTGCCAAGGTGGGCAAAGGGGCACATATTCCAAAGTGCACCTTTCGTATTTCACCGGTCATTTCTTACACATTTTGATTGCAAAGTTCTTCTCACACATTTGGGCCCCTAAATTGCCAGGGCAGTATAACTACCCCACAAGTGACCCCATTTTGGAAAGAAGACACCCCAAGGTATTCTGTGAGGGGCATGGTGAGTTCCTAGAATTTTTTATTTTTTGTCGCAAGTTAGTGGAATATGAGACTTTGTAAGAAAAAAAAAAAATGATCATCATTTTCCGCTAACTTGTGACAAAAAATAAAAAGTTCTATGAACTCACTATGCCCATCAGCGAATACCTTAGGGTGTCTACTTTCCGAAATGGGGTCATTTGTGGGGGTTTTCTACTGTCTGGGCATTGTAGAACCTCAGGAAACATGACAGGTGCTCAGAAAATCAGAGCCGTTTCAAAAAGCGGAAATTCACATTTTTGTACCATAGTTTGTAAATGCTATAACTTTTACCCAAACCATTTTTTTTTTTTGCCCAAACATTTTTTTTTTATCAAAGACATGTAGAACTATAAATTTAGCGAAAAATTTATATATGGATGTCGTTTTTTTTGCAAAATTTCACAGCTGAAAGTGAAAAATGTCATTTTTTTGCAAAAAAATCGTTACATTTTGATTAATAACAAAAAAAGTAAAAATGTCAGCAGCAATAAAATACCACCAAATGAAAGCTCTATTAGTGAGAAGAAAAGGAGGTAAAATTCATTTGGGTGGTAAGTTGCATGACCGAGCGATAAACGGTGAAAGGAGTGTAGTGCCGAAGTGTAAAAAGTGGCCTGGTCATGAAGGGGGTTTCACCTAGCGGGGCTGAAGTGGTTAAACAAAGGTGTGAACCTACCCTTTCATAGACCGATGTTTCAGGCAATTGAACGCTCTGTATGCGCGATTCTACAGGCGCCTCACATACGCGGCTCCTGTGCAAGCGAACGCCCATTGTCGCGCGTTCCCGGAGGTCTATGTACGGGAACGCGCGACACTACGCCCCAAAGAAGCTCCTGGGGTGTAGGGCGTTTTACAGCGCGTTCGTACGCGCTGTAAAACGCTCAGGTGGGAACCATTCCCATAGGGAATCATTGGTTCTTGCCTGTTGAGCGTTTTACAGCGCGTAGGAATGCGCTGTAAAACGCTCAGATGTGAACCTAGCCTAAAAAGTAGCGGTATGTACAAGCAGCAGGAATAAGAGTATACTAAAATACTCAGGGATGTTTCTATCATTTAGCATATAACGTTGATGTCTTGTAAGACTAGCCAGGCGATATTTCTGCAAGCTACGCTAGCTGAATTAGCCCCTTTAGGTTGCTAGGAAATTAACCTAGGTTCACCCCTAGTCAGTAGAGAGAGTGAGCCTAGCTGTGTTAAGGACAAGACACATGTCTGCTTGTCCTCGAGTTTCAGAAAAACCATCTTCCAAAGTGCTCCAGAGAAAAAATAAATTAATTTAATTGTGCAAACTCCATCTAGTCTCCTACAGGCATAATAATGTACTTGTCAACTTTTTCTATGTTTTCACTTCATTCTCCATGCTGCCACCACGTTCCCTGGTTTATAACCAGAACTTCCAAGTTGTGGGAGTAGATGAGCCGCAGCCACAACACTTCCTGTACTGCTGTAACATCAGAAATGTAAACTCCCTCTACACCCTTCCCTGGGGTGAAAACTCAGCCTACTACACCCTTGTGCCTTGATACTGTTGGATGAACTACTACTCCTGTTCTGCACTTTAGTAAAGAGAGACCAATTTATTTGTACCAACTGGCCTGATCACTGACTCCTGCACCATTCGCCGGCCATTGCATCTGTATCTACACTGCATGGCTAGGGTTGCAAACCAGAATTGTTCTTTTTTTCTGGACAACTTATCCCAAAATCACGGACATCCAACATTTTTTACGGACAAATTGGAAAACCATATTGAATGATAACGGTTATAAGTAATACATGTCTATAGATCAATATACTGAAAGTTTGAGCCTTCAGCCAACATGTAATATTTGTGACCAACTTAAAGGGGTTGTCTAACTTCAGCAAATAGCATTTATCATGTAGAGAAAGTTAATACGAGGCACTTGCTAATGTATTGTTATTGTCCATATTGTCTCCTTTGCTGGCTGGTTTCAGTTTTTTCTCACATTATACACTGCTCGTTTCCAGGGATTGCAAGCACTCTGCCATCCAGCTGCGGTGGTCGTGCTTGCACACTATAGGAAAAAGTACAGGCCTATGTGCGCTCCCACGGCCCCAGCCACCAGAGAGACTGGCACCTTTTTCTGGGTACGAGCAGTGCATAATCAGAAAAATGAAGCAAACCAGCAAAGGAGGCAAAATGGACAATCATAATACATTAGTAAGTGCCTTCTATTAACTTTCTCTACATGATTTGCTGAAGTGAGACAACCCTTTTAAAAGGAATGTGTCTTAAGAAAATAGCATTTTACTCATTTTGGGCTAAACAATTTTTTTTCAGTTTGTCTTTATTAAAAATATTGAGCCGTTCTGTCACAAAGGGTTAATTGTTTTTCTAGCTGTGTGAATCCTACTTTCACTTTGTGCCGGTCATCTAATTACCCTTAGCTCTAATTTACTGAGAGGTCAGAAACGCTTATTGAAGCCACATTCTTATCAGTAAGATAAGACCTGAGCTATAATGAGTGTTTATAATGTCAGAGTGCAGAGATAAGGAGCCATCAGCTAGCTGTCTGACGGAAGAGAGAGAAAATTCAGATTCTGCTAGTAGAGCATCTCAGCTCTGTACAGAGAAAAGGACTCCGTATTTTTAATATAGACCAAATGAAAAAATATTTAATGCATTAATAAATAAATAAAAATTGCCCCCAAAGGTGTACATAGCTTTTAAATCACTTTTTTATGTTTAACAATAATTTTAAATGATGTTTTACATTTTTCATGTATTCTATATATTTTAAGGGGTTGTCCGGGTTCAGAGCTGAACCTGAACCTGGACATACCCTTATTTTCACCCAGGCAGCCCCCCTGAGGCTAGCATTGGAGCATCTCATGCTCCGATGTGCTCCCTTGCCCTGCGCAAAATCGCGCAGGGCACGGGTTCTTTTGTTTTCAATGACACACTGCCGGGCGGATACTTCCGCCCAGCAAAGTGTTCGGTGATGTTACCAGCTCTGATGGGCGGGCTTTAGCGCTGCCCTAACCATTTTACTGGCTAGGGCAGCGCAAAATCCCTCTCATCAGTGCCGGTGACGTCACTGGGCTTCCTGGCAGCCCCATGGAGAGCCCCGGTACATCACCGGATCTTCAAAAAATGCCTTTGCCCTGCGCGATTTAGCGCAGGGCAAAGGAGAGCATCGGAGCATGAACTGCTCAGATTCTCCTGCCAGGGGGGCTGCCGGGGTGAAAATTGAGGTATATCCGGGTTCAGCTCTGAACCCGGACAACCCCTTTAAACAAAAAAAATGAAAATCCTGTAGTTTTCGCACTGGCCACTATGTCTTATAATTGGCACTACTTCTTGGTCTGTGCAGATCACTTTACTGCAGTTCCCTGCTTATCTGCCATTCTAACCCTGCCATTTAGGTAAAAATTTGGGAATACACACTAATGTCGGTATACTAGATGTAATTGTCTTCACTGCTCAAATAACTGAGCTACAATGCTGTAAAATCTCCTTAAGGGCAGGCCGGCGCTGGGATACTGGGTGTTGTTCTTGTGCATTTGTAATGAGAAAAAGCTCTGCGTCCAGATGTTACTTGCCAGTGAATTGGAAAATGTGATTTCATTTTAGAGAAGTTCATGTCTTATGTGAGTGCAGCTTCCTATAACTGCGGCATTTTGTGATGTTGTTTTTACCTATTGACTTTAGTTGGACAAAATGCAAAAAAAGCAATAGTAAAAACATGTAATACATGTGCAGTTCTCTACTTCTGTTTCTCTCAGATTTTTTTCCTTTTGTAATAGTGGCGATCCTCTCAGCTGCTGCACTAACCATGAACCCCTTAAGGCTCTTTCACACGAGCGGATCCTGTGCGTGGAATCCACTGCATGAAAGAGAGCCAAGCCCAATTCCGGACAGCAGAGATGCGGAGCGTTAACATGATTGATAATGTTCTTTGCCTCTCTATGACATTTTTACTACAAAATTACAGTGACAATTTTATCTCACTGTGATTTTGTAGTAAAAAGATCACAGAGAGGCACGGAGCATTATTAGTCATGGTAATGCTCCGTGTCTCTGCTTCCAGAACAGGGCTTGGCTCTCTTTCACGCAGCAGATTACCCGCACGGCATCCGCTCGTGTGAAAGAGCCCTCAGGTCTCATGCACACAGCCATGCTTATATTTCGATCCTCCAAAAACAGATCTGCAAAATACAGATACCTTCCTTGTGCATTCCGTATTTTCTCACTCCTATCAATTCAAAGGACTGTTCTCTTCTGCAATGCGGACAAAAATAGGACATGTTCATGTGTGCATGACCCCATAGAAATAAATGCGTCAGTATGCTACCTGCACAAAATGTGGATAGCACATGGATGAAAAATACGGTCAGGTGCATGAAGACTAGCGGAATAGTCAGAGGTGGGGGAAAAGTTTCAGCCATTCATTGGTGGTATATTGGTGTTACATGCGAGTTTTGCTGCAGAACTCAGCCAAATGATTTTAAGGGGTTGGCCAATCTCATCCATAGGGGGACATATCACTAGGAAATGTCCCCAATACCTCGGGGACCTGCACCTATCTCTTGGTCTTCATGGTTGTCGTCTCAAAAGGAAGCCTCTTCTAAAGATGATGCACAAGCAAGCCCACAGACTACTGGAACCATGTCCTGTGGTCTGATGAGACCAAGATAAACTTATTTGGTTTAGATGGTGTCAAGCATGTGTGGCGGCAACCAGGTGAAGAGTACAAAGACAAGTGTGTCTTGCCTACAGTCAAGCATGGTGGCGGGGGTGTCATGGTTTGGGGCTGCATGAGTGCTGACGGCTGTGGAGAGCTACAGTTCATTGAGGAAACCATAAATACCAACATATTCTGTGACATACTGAAGCAGAGCATGATCCCCTCTCTCGGAAACTGGGCCACAGGGCAGTATTTCAACATCATAACGACCCCCAAACACACATCCAAGATGACCACTGCCTTTCTAAAGAAACTGAGGGTAAAGGTGCTGGACTCGCCAAGCATGTCTCTAGACCTAAACCCTATTGAGCATCTGTGGGGCATCCTCAAACGGAAGGTGGAGGAGCGCAAGGTCTCTAACATCCACCAGCTCCGTGATGTCGTCATGGAGGATTGAAGAGGATTCCAGTGGCAACCTGTGAAGCTCTAGTGAACTCCATGCCTAAGAGAGTTAAGGGAGTGCCGGAAAATAATGGTGGCCACACAAAATACTGACACTTTGGGCACAATTTGGCCATTTTCAATTAGGGGTGTACTCACTTTTGTTGCCAGCAGTTTAGACATTAATGGCTGTGAGTTACTTTGAGGACACACCAAATTTACGCTGTTTTATACAAGCAGTACACTGACTACTTTATATTGTATCATCAGTGCTGTCCCAGGAAGATATAATAAAATATTTACAAAAATGTGAGAGGTGTACTCAGCTTTATGAGATTTTGTAGGTGCTGGTCCCATCTATTAGACATTGGGAGGATATCCTAGCAATAAGCCCCCAACGTATGAGATGAACCAACCCCTTTAAATCCATAGTGACAAATCCAGGATAGAACTGACGTGCCACACATATAATATTTCCCACTACGTGTGGATGTGGATTTAAAACCAGCACCAGATGTGTGGAGTGCAGATTTACCTTTAGGGTACAGCAGGCAGAGCAGATTTTCCACCATGGAATTTCTACCTTTTGCTGTGTTACATGCAGATTTGATGCTAATTTTACTACAGATTTCACCCTCTACTCTGCAAAGCAAAAGGTGAAACTCGTGATGGAAATCTGTAGCATTGGGTCTTGTTCACACAGCAGATTTCCTATTAAGATTTTTAATAATTTTCTTCACATGATTTTCTCTCAATCCATCTTTTATTGTCTCCAATGGAAAATCCATGTGGAGCATTCTCCATTTTCATTCTTGGTGTGAAATTTCCATTGAACTCAGTGGTGGACCATGTGATGAGTGCAGTAACATCACCACAGGTCCTTTTCCTCCTGGTCGTCAAAGAAGAAGACAGAAGAGAAGCAGTGGGATTGGGACCTAATACTAGCTGCCTCCTTGTAGTTACTACCTTGACTCTGACACATAAAAGCCCATATGAAAAATGCGAACATTGCTTGAAATGCTAATGTCTACCAAAAGATACTGCAAGGTGTATATACACAAACCCATGTGAGAATACTATAGTATAGGGGTATAATGATACGACCAGCACGTTGTGTTAGGCTTCTCTAACACTGAGCAACTTGACCAAAACGCACTTAGTGTTAAAGGGATTGCGTCACCTATAATATTTTAGAGAACGAAAAAGGACAGCAGCACTGTTCTAATGTAATGGTTGCAAATCCTCCCAGACCATCGTATGCTCTAGGTGCAATAATCAACAGAACGAAGATGAGGCAGCACTCTGGATAACGTGAAAGGTGGTGGACCCACTTTTATATCCTCAACTGCAAGGCCTCAGTGAGTTGAGCTAAAACATTGCATTTGGAGAAATAAAAGTGGGTCCACCGCCATTCACTTTATCCGGAGTGCTGCCTCTTCTTCGTTTTTTTTGTGACACATCTCCTTTTTTTTGTAATCTGTTTTAATTTTCCGATTGCAGATTTTATAAAGTATTTCCTGGATTTGATTATGGGGGCAGCCATCTTGCCTGATTTTTTCAGCAGTTAGAGATATGCTTTACAGCAGCCACCACGGGCCATAAGCACAGTAACCTTGAGAAGCAATGAGTGAACCGGCTTTGTCCTGCTTTGACAAACCTGGTTCATATATCTACGTAACTCTCGATCCCTAGCTCCACACATGCTTAAAATGTATTGCCTTCGATGAGGCACTTTCAGTATGGCGGCAGGTAACGTGGGACTTCAGTAGTCTCGTGCACGCGCCATTACCGTATCACTGCATGCATTGATGTATTAAATTTTGAATCCAAACCTGGGTTTGTTAATGATCGTGGCGCACGCCACAAACCTGAGTTATCAGAGACAAGTTTAGCCGAGCTAAACTTGTCTCTGATAACACATGGCACAGCGTTATTCTGCTTATCTCATGACAAAAGTTACCGTATTTATCGGCGTATAACACACACTTTTCCCCCCTGAAAATAGGGGGCAAATGATGTATGCGTGTTATACGCCGATTAGGAGGCCAGAGAGGCAGGACTGAGCCAGCCGGCACAGCGGAGGGAGGAGGAAGGAGTCCCTCCCTCCCCACTGTGCGCGGCTGCCGCTGAACACCAATGAGGACAGAGTAGGAGGGGAGGGACTGTGGCCACTGCGCCACCAATGAATGTGCCGGCCATATCCCACAGGGTCCCCCTCCTCCCCCCCATCATTGGTGGCAGTTTGCAGTTCCGATCGGAGCCCCAGCAGTGTAATGCTGGGGCTCCGATCGGTTACCATGGCAGCCAGGAGTCACGCTACTGAAGTCCTGGCTGCCATGGTATGTTAGTGAGCAGAGAGCAGCGCATTATACTCACGTGCGCTGTGGCCGCCGGTCGCTCCTTCTTCTGTCTGTGCGGCGGATTGCTAATGCTTACAGCATTAGCAATGGGCCGCACACACCTATGAGAAGGAGCGAACGGCGGCCACAGCGCACGTGAGTATAATGCGCTGCTCTCTGCTCACTAACATACCATGGCAGCCAGGACTTCAGTAGCGTGACTCCTGGCTGCCATGGTAACCGATCGGAGCCCCAGCATTACACTGCTGGGGCTCCGATCAGAACTGCAAACTGCCACCAATGATGGGGGGGAGGAGGGGGACCCTGTGGCCACTGCCACCAATGATTAATACTGGGGAGGGAAGGGGGGGGGGGGTTTGCGTTACCAGAGGGGGCAGATCAGAGGCTTTATTTGAAATTAAATTTTTTTTCCTGAAATTTCCCTCTTAAAATGAAGGTGCGTGTTATACGCCGATAAATACGGTAATTATCTTTTTCTTGCCATTCTTTACTTAACGCGTTAACCATCAAGTTTAGGTCGGCTGCATCTGTACATTAAAGGGACACTGACAAGCCGAATAAGCATAATTGGCTGTATATATGTATGCGCAGGTCTTCTATTGTGTAATAAAAACATATAAGTCTAACCCCTGTCCACCTTATGAAGACTGTAAAATGATGTTTTATAACCTGATAGAATTGCTCGTCTTTCTGCCCAAGGGGCGGCGTTTCAGCTTTAAATCTGCCCAGGCAGCCTCCCCCCAACCGCCGTTCTGAAGCGCCGCCCAGCTCATCAATATTCACTTCGCTGGGCGGCTTCTGCTGTCCCCGACATTCCGAGATGCGGCGCATGCGCCCGGCACTGTCACTGGCCGGGATCACATCGCGCCTGCGTCCCCTCTGCTTTGAGGCCGCTTCAGACTCTGCGTTCTGCACCTGCGCCGGGCACGTTTCTGGGCGGCGCTTCAGGTATGCTCTGTGACATACATGTGTATTGTGCGGTAGTAGATAAGCTATCCCTATCTGTCTATCTACTCCACCTATCTAATCTGTTATATCTGTCATTCCAATCCTGCCTGTGATAATGAGATGACTGCTGAACAGTGACCTGTACAGACCAAGAAGTGGCGCCTATTGTTAGCTTTAGGTCTCATGCATACGAACGTATTTTCTTTCCATGTCCGTCACATTTTTTTTGTGGACCGTATGCGGAACCATTCATTTCAATGGGTCCCCCCAAAAAAACGGAAGTTGCTCAGTGTGCATTCTGTTTCTGTATGTCCGTTCCGCCAAAAAATAGAACATGTCCTATTATTGTCCGCATTACATACAAGGATAGGACTGTTCTTTTAGGGGCCGGCTGTTCTGTTCCACAAAATACAGATTGCACAGGGATGTCATCCGTATTTTTTGCAGATCCGTGTTTTGTGGACCGCTGACGTGTGGATGAGCCCTTAGTGGCCAGTTAGAAAATTTCAGGATTTTAGGATTTTTTTTTTTATATATATAGATAGTGACTTGGAAAATTAAATATAACATCACTAAAAATTATGTAAAAATATGTTTAACATAAAACAAATTGATTTAAACAATAGGTCATTTTCCAGTGACAGATTCCATAGTAGGACCCTGCGATTTTCCCCTTTTTGCCTTACTAGAGTCATATATATATTTTTTCTTTTCCATTGACTTATCCTTATGAGGGTCATTTTTTGTGTGGGACAAGTTGTACTTTCTGATGGCACCATTTAATATTGCATATGATGTAGTTGGAAGCTGGAAAAAAACCGAAATGGGTCGAATTTACAATTCTGCCACAGTTTTATGGGTTTTGTTTTCACAAAGCATGTTATCTTCATTCATTTGATTACAGTGATACCACATTTATATAGTTTTTTATTGTGTTTTAATACTGAAATTAAAATAACTTTTTTTTTAAATCAACATATTTTGACACCCATAACTTTTTTATATTTCCATCAATAAAGTGTGAGGGCACATTTTTTGCGGGTCGATCTGTAGTTCATATTTACACTTTCGCTGGGGCTGAAAGGAGGAGGACAGTGTGTATGACTTTTTGATCACTTTTTGTTCAATTTTTTTGAGAGGTGAAGTGACGAAATAACTGTGAATTGGCCATTTTAATATTTTTTTTCATTACAGTGTTCACCGTATAGGATAAATACGTTTATATTTTAATAGTACATGCGTTTGGGGACGCAGTGATGCCTATGATCTTTACTTTTTTATTAATATTTTTAATATGGGAAAAGGGGTGATGAGAATTTTACTTAGTTATCCGTATGCTTGTTCCAGAAATGATAGAACATGTCCTATTCTTTATTTATTTTAGTGTTCTCTTTATTGAAATGAGAGGTTCCATACAATACATATGCAGGTATTAAGTCATGAATGACAAATTTGTGACAAACATTACTTTACAGACAGATGTCATTGCATGGCTCCCACATTTCCAAAATTTTTCGTCCCACAACCCTACCCTCCCCTCCCCCCTCATCCCAAACCCTCCCTCCCAAATACAACCCAACTCATGAACACTAATCTGAGACAATATCGGTTACAGTACTTAACTCGTACAACTGTACATCATACCTCAAGCTTCAATATCAATAGCTTCTCTATGAATCCCCTCCATTTTTTTATGAATTTCTCAATCAATCGCTCCTTGTCTTGTTCTACCTCTAATCTTTCCAGATATAGAACATTCTTCATAGTCCCAATGACCTCATCCCATGACGGTACCTCGACTTTTCAACCAGTGACGTAAAAGAGATTTCTTCACTGACATTAACAAAAGATGTACTCCTCCCTTCGTAACCACAGCCCCCAATTCCTCATCCTGGTTTTTGGGTATATAATGGAAAATGCATTGCTGCGGCGTTAGTCCCACTAGACCCAGACCTCATCTATTGTCTCCACTGACCACTGCCACAGCGATTGCACTTTTGGGCATTCCCATAAAGCATGCAACAATCCAGCTTTCAGGAGATCACACTTGGGGCACTTTCGTAGGTAATGGGCGGGAGCATCGCGATACGACAAATTAAAGGCGTAAGTTGCCCTATGCATAAGCCTTAGTTGTGTCTCTCTCCACTGCTAGTTATAGGTTGCTCGCCATACCAAATCGAGACCTACTCTAATTTTTTTTGCTATGTTCTGGTCAGACAGTTCCCTTTCCTAGGGTTTAAAGGCTCCCTTCACCAAGCCTATCATCTGAATGTTATGGAGCTTTTGATGCAAGTCTGAGAGGGACATGTGAGTACCATCTCTGCCCAGCAAAGCCGCAAACCACGCCAGCCTCTCCAAGTCACCCAAAGAACTTGCCTGTGCTTTACAATAACTCTTAATTTGTTGAAAAGGGAGATAGTGTGCGTCAGGTAAGTCATATTTTTCCTTCACCTGTTCCCATGGCAGCCATTGAAGATTATTAGCATGTAGTAAATCGTAATGTTTTTATTCTTCCATACTTGGAATAAAATGTTCTCCCTGCCTTGAGGAAACGCCGGCAACGACCACAATGGCATCCTAGGCGATATACAGGGAGTGCAGAATTATTAGGCAAGTTGTATTTTTGAGGATTAATTTTATTATTGAACAACAACCATGTTCTCAATGAACCCCAAAAACTCATTAATATCAAAGCTGAATATTTTTGGAAGTAGTTTTTAGTTTGTTTTTAGTTTTAGCTATTTTAGGGGGATATCTGTGTGTGCAGGTGACTATTACTGTGCATAATTATTAGGCAACTTAACAAAAAACAAATATATACCCATTTCAATTATTTATTTTTACCAGTGAAACCAATATAACATCTCAACATTCACAAATATACATTTCTGACATTCAAAAACAAAACTAAAACAAATCAGTGACCAATATAGCCACCTTTCTTTGCAAGGACACTCAAAAGCCTGCCATCCATGGATTCTGTCAGTGTTTTGATCTGTTCACCATCAACATTGCGTGCAGCAGCAACCACAGCCTCCCAGACACTGTTCAGAGAGGTGTACTGTTTTCCCTCCTTGTAAATCTCACATTTGATGATGGACCACAGGTTCTCAATGGGGTTCAGATCAGGTGAACAAGGAGGCCATGTCATTAGATTCTCTTCTTTTATACCCTTTCTTGCCAGCCACGCTGTGGAGTACTTGGACGCGTGTGATGGAGCATTGTCCTGCATGAAAATCATGTTTTTCTTGAAGGATGCAGACTTCTTCCTGTACCACTGCTTGAAGAAGGTGTCTTCCAGAAACTGGCAGTAGGACTGGGAGTTGAGCTTGACTCCATCCTCAACCCGAAAAGGCCCCACAAGCTCATGTTTGATGATACCAGCCCAAACCAGTACTCCACCTCCACCTTGCTGGCGTCTGAGTCGGACTGGAGCTCTCTGCCCTTTACCAATCCAGCCACGGGCCCATCCATCTGGCCCATCAAGACTCACTCTCATTTCATCAGTCCATAAAACCTTAGAAAAATCAGTCTTGAGATATTTCTTGGCCCAGTCTTGACGTTTCAGCTTGTGTGTCTTGTTCAGTGGTGGTCGTCTTTCAGCCTTTCTTACCTTGGCCATGTCTCTGAGTATTGCACACCTTGTGCTTTTGGGCACTCCAGTGATGTTGCAGCTCTGAAATATGGCCAAACTGGTGGAAAGTGGCATCTTGGCAGCTGCACGCTTGACTTTTCTCAGTTCATGGGCAGTTATTCTGCGCCTTGGTTTTTCCACACGCTTCTTGCGACCCTGTTGACTATTTTGAATGAAACGCTTGATTGTTCGATGATCACGCTTCAGAAGCTTTGCAATTTTAAGAGTGCTGCATCCCTCTGCAAGATATCTCACTATTTTTGACTTTTCTGAGCCTGTCAAGTCCTTCTTTTGACCCATTTTGCCAAAGGAAAGGAAGTTGCCTAATAATTATGCACACCTGATATAGGGTGTTGATGTCATTAGACCACACCCCTTCTCATTACAGAGATGTACATCACCTAATATGCTTAATTGGTAGTAGGCTTTCGAGCCTATACAGCTTGGAGTAAGACAACATGCATAAAGAGGATGATGTGGTCAAAATACTCATTTGCCTAATAATTCTGCACTCCCTGTATAGTAAGGGAGCCCATAAATCTTCCTAATTGCCTTCCACGCCATTATGGAGTATTTTAATAAGATGGACTGCCTAATTGACACTGGGATATCCCTTAGAACATATCCTATTCTTGTCCGTATTACAGATAGAGATGAGCGAATTTCCGCTTATGACATTCGTTCACACTTCGCTTGGTGGTAAAAGGTGAATTGCATTATGGATTCCGTTACCACAGACCATAACGCAATTCTATGACGGAATACGTAACGGAATGCCTTTAGAGGCATTCTGTTATTCATTCCGTCATAATAGAAGTCTATGGGCTGCAAAACGGATCTGTCCTGTTTCCGTTATGCAGGAGAGTACTCCCCTGCATTACGGAAATGGGACAGATCTGTTTTGCAGCCCATAGACTTCTATGAATAATGGAATACCTCGAAAGGCATTCCGTTATGTATTCCATCATAGAATTGCGTTATGGTCCAAATGAAGTGTGAAAGAATTTCAAAATATTAAATTCGCTCATCTCTAATTACAGATAAGAATAGTCATTTATAGTGATGGGAGTAAGAAAAATGCTGAATGCACACATAAGATATCCATATAGTGACCACTAATACGCCTTTTTGCGGCAGTCACTAAGGGGCCTTAGGCTGGGTTGCCGTCTTTTTACGGCGGCCTAGTCTATTCATTGCATGGGTCCCCCGTGCAGCACTCCTGCTCTAATGGCCCGGACTGGCAGGAGTGCTGATCTGGGCTGTTTAACTCTTTATATGCCATGGGCAATAGTGCCCACGGCCTGTAAGTGGTCACAGAGGGAGCAGACTCCCATCGGCACCCCACAAAATGAGGTCATAGCGTGCCAATATATATTCACACAGGCCGGGGCCTATTGAATGCCCCAGTCCTGCTTCTAGGCTGTTCCAGCAGGCCTTGCCTCTCTGGCGCAGCCTATTAGTTAATGTCAGTATAGCACTGGCATTAAAATACAATGCACTAGAGAAATAGTGTATTGTATTTTAGAAGCGATAAAAAGATTGCATATTATAGTCCCCTTGTGGGACTATTACTACTGTTGATTGAGCATGCTCGGCCAAACACCAGTGTGGCTCAAGCATCTCGATGCTCGGCACATGGCGATATTCAGCCGAATACCGCATGTGCTCAAGCGCAATGCTTGAGTCTCCTCCTCACACGTTTATTGGCTGCTATGCAGCCAATAAACGTGCGGGTAAGTGCTGCCCTTCACTGTAATGCTGTAGCCATTTTGGTTACTGGCATTACTGTGATTGGCTGGTGGGAACGCGTCATCGGGTGCTAATAAGGTGTAGTCAGGGAGAGCTGTGCTGAAGAAGGAAAAGATAGTGTAGGGAGTGAAATTTAATTTTTTTCATTAGAAAAACTTGTCAGAGACCCAAAAATCCTTTTAAGGACTATTGTTGTGTGTGGCAGCAGCAATATATATTTTTTTTAGCGCAACCTTCGCTAAATTGATAAAACTTTTACAGACCCAAAAGACCTTTTTAAGGACTATTGTGTGTGGCAACAATATATATTTTTAGCGCATCCTCCGCTAAATAGCGTGCAATAGTTAGGCCGCTGCAAACAGAGACATTATCTCCGCTACTCTCTTGTGTAACGTGTGCGCATCCCAAAAATATCTGTGACATCCAGTGTACTTTTTCCATAGACGGTGTCTGCTGCGGACAGTGACATTAGCTGTGCTACATTTCCTGTGTAACGTTTCCACATCCCAAATACCTTTTTTAATTTTTGGGCGCATACACTTACAAATCTTATGCTACTGTACGTGTGACATACTTTCAAGCATATATAACATTTAATATAAAGAAAGCGAGCAGTAAGGGACAGGGAAGTGGCTGTGATGCTGATGGTGCACGCAGAGGCTGTGGCCCTGGGTGCGTGGAAACTGTGCCTGCTGCCAGAGCACAAGCAAAACAATCATCCACCATACCTAGCTTCATGTCCCAGTTTGCAGGGCGGCGCAGGACAACTCTCTAGAAATCAGACCAGTTCGACCAGGTGGTCGGTTGGACTGCAGCAGATAATGCTTCCAGTCGGTTAAGCACCACCCTGTCTTCCACCAAGTCCAGTGTCAGTAGCAAAAAGTCTGGTCAACACATTCCTCACCCTGATCCTCCTTCCTCCCACCATGGAGAGTCTTGCCAAACATGTGATCCCACACTCGGATATTCCAAGGAGTTCTTTTCAGCGCCATTCCTTCATTTGGGCCTCTCGACAAGCCTGCTTGAAGAAGGGCATGATATCTTGTGCCCCGATTCCCAAACTCTTGAGGATCCATAGTCACAAGAAGATGACGGTGGGGAACGGCAATTAGTGTTTCATGAGGTGGATGATGATGATTAGACACAGTTGCCAATAAGTCAACCGCAATTAGTGTCTCAAGAGGTTGATAATGAGGATGAGACACAGTTGTCAATAACTGAGGTTGTTGATAGGTCAACAAGTCAGGAGGATGAGCAGAGTGAGGAAGCGGAAGAGGAGGTGGTGGACAATGAAGTCACTGACCCAACCTGGAAAGGTGGCAAGCCGAGCGAGGACAGCAGTACAGAGGGGGAGGGATCCGCAGCACTGCAACAGGCTGGAAAAGGCAGTAGGGTGGCAAAAGGGAGAAGGTGGGCCACTCCAAACAGGCCCGCAACTGTTCCCCAGAGCACACCCTTGCGGAAATCTCCCTTGCCAAGGGTAGGTGTTTTGCAGTCTGGCGCTTTTTTGCGGAAAGTGCGGACGACAAAGGAATTGTAATTTGCAACCTGTGCCATACAAAAATGAGCAGAGGTGTGAACACTAGCAACCTCACCACCACCAGCATGATCCGCCACATGGCATCAAAGCACCATAATAGGTGTCCGAAAGCCTGGGTCCACAATCTGTGTCTGCAGGTCACACCACTGCCTCCTCTTGACCTGTGTTACGTGCTGGCCAATCCCCTGTCAAAAAACGCATGCCCGGATGCCTCCCGCCCTGAACCTGGACCTTCTCAAGCACCATCAGTGACCACATCCACTTCCGTGTCCCAGCGCAGCGTACAAATGTTCTTACGCCAGGCATTTGAATGCAAGTGCAAATGCACAACCACCAACCCACAGGCCATAGCACTAAATGTGCAACTTTCCAAATTACTGGCCCTGGAAATGTTGCCATTTAGGCTTGTGGACACTGAGGCCTTTCACAGCCTGATGTCGGCGGCCATCCGTCGCTATGCAGTCCCCAGCCGCCTCTATTTTTCACGGTGTGCCATGCCCACTTCACACCAGCATGTGTCCCGTAACATCACCCGTGCATGACCAACGCAGTTACTGGGAAGGTCCACTTAACCACTGACACATGGACAAGTGCTTTTGGCCAGGGACACTACATTCTCCTGACGGCACACTGGGTGAACGTTGTGGAGGCCGGGAGCGAGTCGTACCCTGGGCTCGCACAGGCGCTACCGACGCCAAGGATTGCGGGCCCTAATTCCATCAGGGTTTTCGCAACCACCTACATTAGTGGCTCCAACCCCCACTTCTCCTCCTCCGCCTCCTCCTCCACTACCACCTCAGAATTATCCTCTTGTAGCACTGCAGTGGGGAAGCGTTAACAGGCCATGCTTAAGCTGATCTGCTTAAGTGACAAACAGCACACCGCCGCAGAACTGTGGCAGGGTATAAGAGACCAGACTGAGCTGTGGCTCTCGCCACTCAACCTAGAACCAGGCATGGTTGTGTCTGATAATGGCCGTAACTTGGTGGCGGCTTTGGAGCTCGGCAAGTTAACACACATCCGATGCCTAGCCCACGTCTTCAACTTAGTGGTTCAGCGGTTTCTCAAAACCTACCCCAATTTGCCTGAGCTACTGGTGAAGGTGCGCCACTTGTGTGCCCATTTCCGCAAGTCATCGACAGCTTTCGCCGGTTTCTCAAAGCTGCAGTGGCAATTACAATTGCCAGCTCGCCGGCTTTTGTGCGACGTCAGCACGCGCTGGAACTCGATGTTCCACATGTTGGCCAGGCTTTGTGAGCAGCAGAGGGCAATAGTTGAATACCAGCTGCAACATGCTCGTTGCCTTTCCAGTCATCACAAGCGAGGAGTGGGCATGGATCTCTGACCTCTGTGAGGTTTTAAGAAACTTGGAGAAATCAATACAGATGTGAGCGTCGATAACGCTATTATCAGCGTCACCATCCCACTTCTGTGTCTACTCAAACGCTCGCTGCTCACAATTAAGGCCGACACTTTGCATGTGGAAGAGGTGGAAATGGGGGAAGACATTGCACAGGGTGATAGCCAGATTATGAGGAGGAGGAGCAGAAGTCGGTTGCCTCCGCTACAGAGGGTAGTACCCATGGAAGTTTAATTCCATCTGTTCAGCGTGGATGGGCAGAAGAGGAGGAGGAGGATGAGGAGATTGAGAGTCATCCTCCTGATGACAATAGCTAAGTTTTGCCTGTTGGGACTCTGGCACACATGGTTGACTTTATGTTAGTCTGCCTTTCCCATGACCCACGCGTTTTACGCATTTTGGACAACACCGATTACTGGTTGTTCACCCTTCTCAACCCCCGCTACAAAGAGAACTTCTTATCTCTCATTCCTGTGGTGGAGAGGATGAGCAAAATGGTGCAATACCAGAAGGTCCTTGTGGAAAAATTGCTCCAAATATTTCCAGCTGACAACACTGGCAGCAGAGTACGTAGTTCCTTGGGCTACTGAGGAGGGGAGACGAGGGGAACACACAGCAGTTCCAACAGAGGCAGGGCAACACTCTCTAAAGCCTGGGACAGTTTCATGACACCCCGCTAGCACCCTCAACCTGATGCGCGGCCTAGTGTCACAAGGAGGGAAAATTTTTGGAAGATGGTGAAGGAGTACAAAGCAGATCGTGTCAGCATCCTTAATGATCCCTCTGTGCCTTACAACTACTGGGTGTCTAAGCTGGACACGTGGCACAAACTGGCCCTCTACGCCTTGGAGGTGCTGGCCTGCTCTGCCGCCAGTGTTTTGTCAGAGCGGGTATTTAGTGCTGCTGGGGGCATAATAACTGATAAGTGCATCTGCCTGTCAACTGAAAATGCTGACAGGTTGACTCTTATAAAAATAAACAAGGCCTGGATTGCCCCTGACTTCTCTACTCCACCAGAGGAAAGCAGTTGAACATAAAGGCACTTTAAATGTGTTTTTTATAATGTACTGAATACACTGTAGTCCCATGCACCCCTTCCACCGCAAAAAAGGTTATATGATTCAATCTTCCTTTTCTCGTCTTCCATCATATTAACATGCTTATTAGCCTGCCCTTGCTCCTAATGTTGTAGAGGGTCAGCTCACCTGCAGGCTCTCGCATATAATGTTTTAGAGGGTCAGCTCACCAGCAGGCCCTCACCTACAATCTTTTAGAGGGTCAGCTCACCTGTAGGCCCTCACATATAATGTTTTAGAGGGTCAGCTCACCAGCAGGCCCCCCTCACCTACAATCTTTTAGAGGGTCAGCTCACCTGAAGGGCCTTGCATATAATGTTTTAGAGGGTCAGCTCACCAGCAGGACTTAGCTCCTAATGTTTTTGAGGGTCACCATCAGGCCATCAATCTTAATTTTTCAAGGGTGTGTATGATGCCCTCCTTTAAGTGTAATAAAGGGTGTATTGGAGTGCCAGTTCCTTTCACAAGTCCATAGGCTTTATGAGTGTAGGAGTCCCACCACCTAAACAATTGTACCACAATGTGAATGAGGCCCTCCTTTATGTGATATACAGGTTGTATCGGAGTGCCTCTTCCTTGTAATTTTTGGCAGCACTTGCACTTTATATACAAGTAAATATACAGAAAAGAATGTTTCCTAACAATTTTTCCTCTAAAATCGATTTTATCTTCAGTTTTTTGCGAATTATTATCAATCTGTGGCGTACTACTTGGACAGCGTTCCCAGCAGCACCTTGGAAGCCTAAATACATCCAGACATCCTCCCCATGCTGTTCCTAAACCATTTCAGTTGTGTTTTCATCAATTTCTGACCTTTTCCTATAAACCTGACACCCTCCCCTCTTCAGATCAGGGGGTGCCTGGTTTAATGTTCAGGTTCTCCAAATGACTTCCATTATGCTCGATAGAGCACCCGAGCATCCCGAGGTGTTCGACCCGAACACCCGAGCACTTTGGTTCTCGATCAACACTAACTATTACATGGTTAAGAATATGTATTAAATAAAAAATGTGCTTCTTTTTCATTTCAAAAAATGCTTTTCAATTGAAAAAATTGACAAAATACGATACGCGTGGGGCGTTTTTTTTCTGACATAGGCCCACATACATGTCCGGGGTTTACACTATTGCACTTTATCCTCTTCAGGTATTGTTCTATATTTCTTGATGCTTCATTATCATTTATATATAACTTTTTCTCTTTTTTGGTATTGAATTGTCCTTTATAAATTTATAAATTGGATGTGCATTTTATTACGGTTTTCTAAGCCCTTTGGTTTTTTGGTTGTTTAGTATTGTATTCGAACCGTTTTGCACTCCTCACTATTGGCAGTGTGCCCCCTATACCTATTAGAAATGTACTACAAATATCATCTCATTTATCCCATATGGTGAAGGCCGTGATAAAAAAAATCCCAGAATTGCTGCTTTTTGCTTATTCGAACTCTGAATAAAAAGCGATCGAACAACTCCATAACAATAAATATAAAAAAGTTATAGGTCTTGGGTTCCAGCGATGCAAAAACATTTTCTTCTATTTAAAAAAGGTTTTTATTGTGCAAAAATAGTAAAACATAAAAAACTATATGTATTTGTTATCAATGTAATTGTACTGACACACAGAATAAAGTTATCATATTATTTATGTCGAAAAATAAACACAGCAATATTTATAACATAAAAACGCTTTGGCAGTATTGGTGTTTTTCCCTCCCCCTCTCAGAAAGTGTTAATGAAAGTTAATCAGTAAGTTATGTGTACCTCACAATGGTACTATTAAAAACTACAACTTGTCCCACAAAAAACAAGCCCTCATACGACTACATAGATGGAAAAATAAAAAAGTTTATAGCTCTTGGAAAGCGACAATAAAATAAGCAAAAAACAAAATTTCTTGGTCAGTAAGGCCCAAAACAGGCTGGTCACCAAGATTTTAACCCTTGGGATGGCCCCTGTAAATTGTATTTTATGATATTATTGAACTTGAATAAAGATTTTATGCTTTTGAATTTTCATTTTTTGCTCAAGTTGCTAGAGTGCTGGTCCAGGCCTAGCCCCTCACATTTCAGGTCTTGTTTTCTACTAGGACAGGGGAGACTTTTTATCTCCTCTCTGCCCACGTGTGACTGGTGACCAGCACTTCCACCTATTGTCCCATTCCTGCGTCTCCTCCAAGTACCAGGACCCCACGCTACGCCTTTGCTGTACTATGTAATGTAGCACTCGTCAGATTTAACACTACAGTAAAATTCCCTTAATCCCATATAAACATTATCTGCTAGGTGCCGGATTATCAACCATTTCGGATTATTGGCCAGTAACAGAAATGTATAGAAAATTAGGCCAAAATCAAATTCTACCTATGTTACACCCTGCCCCTGTTTCGATCAGATTCATCTCGCAGTCTATATCTACAGTATACCTATAGAGCAACGGCGGATTAAAGGAGTTTTACTGAATTTTCCCTTGATTATATAGCCCTGTATATAGGTAAATAAATATGAATATTAACCTGCAGCTATATATACATATACAACATGGCGAATCCTATGTGCGGCAGTGGCGGGGTGCACTACATGTTTGTGTATAGTGGCAGTCTGGAGGGTGTGTGAAGTGGTTAATTCTCTGCACACATCGAACTTCCTCTCTGACAGTTCTCCTTTCCACTAAGAATAGATTCGGGGAGGTTGACACACGCTGCAATCTTTCTGATATTCTGATTTCAATATCCAGCACACAGACATGTAACCCGGAGTGTAATAGCAAGTGTGCGGGGTGTGCAAAATGTGATTACACACCAGAGAACACAACTACATCCACTGCATATAGGTGATATACAGAGATCATCATGGGACAGGGGGGCTGACAGAGAAACAGATGGACAGATAGATAGATAGAGAGAGAGAGAGATAGATAGATAGATAGATAGATAGATAGATAGATAGGGGATACAGAGATAGATAGATATGATGAATAAAATAGAGAGACATGAGATAGATAGATAAATAGATATGAGATAGATATTATTAGATATGAAATAGATTGATAGATATATAGATAATAAGAGATAGATAGATAGATATGATAGAGTAAATAGATATGAGATAGATAAATAGATATTATTAGATATGAAATAGATTGCTTGATTGATAGATAGATACTGCTGTAGATATATAGATACTATAGATAGATGATAGAATAAAATAAACATGAGATTAGATAGATAGATATTATCAGATAGATATGAAATAGATTGAAAGCTTTATAGATAATAGGAGATAGATAGATATGAGATAGATAGACAGATGTTAGACGGAGGGATATAAAGCTGGAGAAAATATTTAGACACATAACACGTGGAGAGACGGCACAGACTTACCCGCGTCACGATAGACACCTGGCAGAAATCCTCCTTTCTCTCATAGTTGGGAATTAAAAGTCATCGTCTCCAATAAATCGGGTGGGTGGGGTGTCTTCTATAGCAAATTTATGGGGGTCCAGCTGAATGTTTCCTCATGGTCTATGTAAGTATACAATCCACTTTGCAACTGGAAAGGTGGAGTTAGTCTACAGTAAGGGGAGGGAAGGCTAGGGGATACCAGTACATGGGGAGAGGGGGGGTTTCCTTCTCTTCTTGGTCAGAGGAAGTCTGGGTCTATAGATAAGAGACAGGGGTCCGGTCTGTCCAGACTGATAAGAACAATCCTTCAAATCCCTCCCTCCATTCCATAACAACTGGTGAATTTTATACATGTGTCTTGCTTTACACTTTATTTGCAGATATTGAGATTTCTCTCATCACATTCAGTTGTGCACCTTCCAAGGCCAGAACCTTGTGTTATTTATTCATATTTGCTGACTGGAAAACATCAGAGAGCTTACGACCTAAAGGCGTCCATACATGAGATGATGTTACAGCAGTCCTGTGCATTGTTTGGTAAAAGGGTACTCTGCTTTGGACCGTCCCTGCATGTTAGAAAGGTTCCCTGAGAATGAGCTGATCACCACATGCCACCTTGGTGGGAATCCCAGCGATCACTTGTAATCTTTGGGTAAAACTGACAGTAGGTAAGCAATTTCCCTGCAGCACCAACACTGGTGTAACAAAGCATTACACAGTGGCCATGTTCAGTATTGTGCAGGAGGACGAGTCCTCCAGAGACAGAGCCAGGGGTGGACTGAGAACTTAAAGTGGCCCTGAAAAAAATAACTAAAAGTGGCCCTGTTTTGTAGACAGGTCCAAATTAACTGAAGGTGGGGCAACACGGGGGGGGGGGGGGGGGGCAACAATACCATGGTGCAAAATACCATCAGAGTGGCACCCTCTAATAACCCAGAACTCCTTAATAGGTGGGTACATAATGACCTGACACGTTAAATAAAGCTGGGTATGTTAGGTATTAATGTACCTGTTTGGCTGCCACAGGTGCCACCATGAATTTAACTGCATCACCATTCTCATGACAGCTATACAGTTGAATACTGCAGCACAGGAGTCAATAGCTTCCTGCCCCCATTGTTTACCTTCATAGGCCACTAGGCTTGAAGCCTATGAGGTGGTGTGTGTACAGTGCAGGTGGTCGTGAAGCAATGACATTGCCAGGAAACAGGCATCTCAGTCCACAAGCTGGAAGAGGCCTGTGACCTGCACCGCAAACGGTGGGATGGAACAGAAGTGAGGCACTTGGGAAGCATACCACTGGAGGCACTATAGGGGCCATTAGTTGAGGCACTATATGGGGCATTAGTAATATTACTAGGGACACAATAGGGGCATTTTAAATACAGGAGCACTGTGGTGGGCATTGTTACTGGTGGTACAATGGGAGGCATTATAACCACTAAGGGCACAATATATGAGGGCATTAATAATATTGGGGGCACTAAATGGGGCATCCTTGTTCCCGGAGGCACTATAGGGGCATTATTAACACAGGGTTCGCTAAATGGTTATATTATTATTGCTAGAGGCAATACAGGTGGGTAGGGATGAGCGAACTCGAACTGTATAGTTCGGGTTCGTACCGAATTTTGGGGTGTCCGTGACACGGACCCGAACCCGGACATTTTCGTAAAAGTCCGGGTTCGGTGTTCGTCGCTTTCTTGGCGCTTTTGTGACGCTTTCTTGGCGCTTTTTGAAAGGCTGCAAAGCAGCCAATCAACAAGCGTCATACTACTTGCCCCAAGAGGCCGTCACAGCCATGCCTACTATTGGCATGGCTGTGATTGGCCAGAGCACCATGTGACCCAGCCTCTATTTAAGCTGGAGTCACATAGCGCCGCCTGTCCCTCTGCTCTGATTAGCGTAGGGAGAGGTTGCGGCTGCGACAGTAGGGCGAGATTAGGCAGATTAACTCCTCCAAAGGACTTGATTAATCGATCGATCTGCAGCTGTGCATCATTGAGCTGCTGAAATTCAATTGCTCACTGTTTTTAGGCTGCCCAGACCGTTTGTCAGTCACATTTTTCTGGGGTGATCGGCGGCCATTTTGTGTCTTGTGGTGCGCCAGCACAAGCTGCGACCAAGTGCATTTAACCCTCAATGGTGTGGTTGTTTTTTGGCTAAAGCCTACATCAGGGTGAATCTGTCACACCAAGTGCATTTAACCAGCAATAGTCTGTTAATTTTTTAGCCGTATACTACATCAGGGGCAAGCTGCACCTGTCACCAAGTGCATTTAACCCTCAATGGTGTGGTTGTTTTTTGGCTAAAGCCTACATCAGGGTGAAGCTGTCACACCAAGTGCATTTAACCAGCAATAGTCTGTTAATGTTTTGGCCATATACTACATCAGGGGCAAGCTGCGCCCGTCACCAAGTGCATTTAACCCTCAGTAGTGTGGTTGGTCAAGCTGTCACACCAAGTGCATTTAACCAGCAATAGTCTGTTCATTTTTTGGCCATATACTAAATCAGGGGCAAGCTGCGCCCGTCACCAAGTGCATTTAACCCTCAGTAGTGTGGTCGGTCAAGCTGTCACACCAAGTGCATTTAACCAGCAATAGTCTGTTCATTTTTTGGCCATATACTACATCAGGGGCAAGCTGCGCCTGTCACCAAGTGCATTTAACCCTCAATGGTGTGGTTGTTTTTTGGCTAAAGCCTACATCAGGGTGAAGCTGTCACACCAAGTGCATTTAACCAGCAATAGTCTGTTCATTTTTTGGCCATATACTACATCCGGGGCAAGCTGCGCCCGTAACCAAGTGCATTTAACCCTCAGTAGTGTGGTTGGTCAAGCTGTCACACCAAGTGCATTTAACCAGCAATAGTCTGTTCATTTTTTGGCCATATACTACATCAGGGGCAAGCTGCGCCCATCACCAAGTGCATTTAACCCTCAGTAGTGTGGTTGGTCAAGCTGTCACACCAAGTGCATTTAACCAGCAATAGTCTGTTCATTTTTTGGCCATATACTACATCAGGGGCAAGCTGCGCCTGTCACCAAGTGCATTTAACCCTCAATGGTGTGGTTGTTTTTTGGCTAAAGCCTACATCAGGGTGAAGCTGTCACACCAAGTGCATTTAACCAGCAATAGTCTGTTCATTTTTTGGCCATATACTACATCAGGGGCAAGCTGCGCCCGTCACCAAGTGCATTTAACCCTCAGTAGTGTGGTTGGTCAAGCTGTCACACCAAGTGCATTTAACCAGCAATAGTCTGTTCATTTTTTGGCCATATACTACATCAGGGGCAAGCTGCGCCTGTCACCAAGTGCATTTAACCCTCAGTAGTGTGGTTGGTCAAGCTGTCACACCAAGTGCATTTAACCAGCAATAGTGTGGTTATTTTTTGGCCATATCCCAGTCTAATTCTGTCAGTAAATCCATACCGGTCACCCAGCGCCTAAATACTAGGCCTCAAATTTATATCCCGCTAAATCTGTCGTTACCGCTGAACTGTTGTGGCTGGGCAAGTTATTTAGTGTCCGTCAAAGCACATTTTTTGTTCAGGGTTGAAATACAATTCCCAATTTAGCAATTTCATAATTTAGTGGTTTCTGCTATATCAGAGCTATTTGAAATCTATCCCTAAAAGGGTATATAATATTCAAGGTGCACATAGGGTCATTCAGAATAACTTCACACACACGCTACTGTGCATTTCCAAGTCTAATTCTGTCAGTAAATCCATACCGGTCACCCAGCGCCTAAATACTAGGCCTCAAATTTATATCCCGCTAAATCTGTCGTTACCGCTGTACTGTTGTGGCTGGGCAAGTTATTTAGTGTCCGTCAAAGCACATTTTTTGTTCAGGGTTGAAATACAATTCCCAATTTAGAAATTTCATAATTTAGTGGTTTCTGCTATATCAGAGCTATTTGAAATCTATCCCTAAAAGGGTATATAATATTCAAGGTGCACATAGGGTCATTCAGAATAACTTCACACACACGCTACTGTGCATTTCCAAGTCTAATTCTGTCACTAAATCCATACCGGCCACCCAGCGCCTAAATACTAGGCCTCAAATTTATATCCCGCTAAATCTGTCGTTACCGCTGTACTGTTGTGGCTGGGCAAGTTATTTAGTGTCCGTCAAAGCACATTTTTTGTTCAGGGTTGAAATACAATTCCCAATTTAGCAATTTCATAATTTAGTGGTTTCTGCTATATCAGAGCTATTTGAAATCTATCCCTAAAAGGGTATATAATATTCAAGGTGCACATAGGGTCATTCAGAATAACTTCACACACACGCTACTGTGCATTTCCAAGTCTAATTCTGTTAGTAAATCCATACCGGTCACCCAGCGCCTAAATACTAGACCTCAAATTTATATCCCGCTAAATCTGTCGTTACCGCTGTACTGTTGTGGCTGGGCAAGTTATTTAGTGTCCGTCAAAGCACATTTTTTGTTCAGGGTTGAAAAACAATTCCCAATTTAGCAATTTCATAATTTAGTGGTTTCTGCTATATCAGAGCTATTTGAAATCTATCCCTAAAAGGGTATATAATATTCAAGGTGCACATAGGGTCATTCAGAATAACTTCACACACACGCTACTGTGCATTTCCAAGTCTAATTCTGTCAGTAAATCCATACCGGTCACCCAGCGCCTAAATACTAGGCCTCAAATTTATATTCAGCTGAATTTGAATACAATACATTGGGCCAAATAATATTTTTGTTGTTGTGGTGAACGATAACAATGAGGAAAACATCTAGTAAGGGACGCGGACGTGGACATGGTCGTGGTGGTGTTAGTGGACCCTCTGGTGCTGGGAGAGGACGTGGCCGTTCTGCCACATCCACACGTCCTAGTGTACCAACTACCTCAGGTCCCAGTAGCCGCCAGAATTTACAGCGATATATGGTGGGGCCCAATGCCGTTCTAAGGATGGTAAGGCCTGAGCAGGTACAGGCATTAGTCAATTGGGTGGCCGACAGTGGATCCAGCACGTTCACATTATCTCCCACCCAGTCTTCTGCAGAAAGCGCACAGATGGCGCCTGAAAACCAACCCCATCAGTCTGTCACATCACCCCCATGCATATCAGGGAAACTGTCTGAGCCTCAAGTTATGCAGCAGTCTCTTATGCTGTTTGAAGACTCTGCTGGCAGGGTTTCCCAAGGGCATCCACCTAGCCCTTCCCCAGCGGTGGAAGACATAGACTGCACTGACGCACAACCACTTATGTTTCCTGATGATGAGGACATGGGAATACCACCTCAGCATGTCTCTGATGATGACGAAACACAGGTGCCAACTGCTGCGTCTTTCTGCAGTGTGCAGACTGAACAGGAGGTCAGGGATCAAGACTGGGTGGAAGACGATGCAGGGGACGATGAGGTCCTAGACCCCACATGGAATGAAGGTCGTGCCACTGACTTTCACAGTTCGGAGGAAGAGGCAGTGGTAAGACCGAGCCAACAGCGTAGCAAAAGAGGGAGCAGTGGGCAAAAGCAGAACACCCGTCGCCAAGAGACTCCGCCTGCTACTGACCGCCGCCACCTGGGACCGAGCACCCCAAAGGCAGCTTCAAGGAGTTCCCTGGCATGGCACTTCTTCAAACAATGTGCTGACGACAAGACCCGAGTGGTTTGCACGCTGTGCCATCAGAGCCTGAAGCGAGGCATTAACGTTCTGAACCTGAGCACAACCTGCATGACCAGGCACCTGCATGCAAAGCATGAACTGCAGTGGAGTAAACACCTTAAAACCAAGGAAGTCACTCAGGCTCCCCCTGCTACCTCTTCTGCTGCTGCCGCCTCGGCCTCTTCTGCTGCTGCCGCCTCGGCCTCTTCCTCCGCCTCTGGAGGAACGTTGGCACCTGCCGCCCCAGAAAACAGGGGATGTACCACCAACACCACCACCACCTCCGTCACCAAGCGTCTCAACCATGTCACACGGCAGCGTTCAGCTCTCCATCTCACAAACATTTGAGAGAAAGCGTAAATTCCCACCTAGCCACCCTCGATCCCTGGCCCTGAATGCCAGCATTTCTAAACTACTGGCCTATGAAATGCTGTCATTTAGGCTGGTGGACACAGACAGCTTCAAACAGCTCATGTCGCTTGCTGTCCCACAGTATGTTGTTCCCAGCCGCCACTACTTCTCCAAGAGAGCCGTGCCTTCCCTGCACAACCAAGTATCCGATAAAATCAAGTGTGCACTGCGCAACGCCATCTGTAGCAAGGTCCACCTAACCACAGATACGTGGACCAGTAAGCACGGCCAGGGACGCTATATCTCCCTAACTGCACACTGGGTAAATGTAGTGGCAGCTGGGCCCCAGGCGGAGAGCTGTTTGGCGCACGTCCTTCCGCCGCCAAGGATCGCAGGGCAACATTCTTTGCCTCCTGTTGCCACCTCCTCCTTCCCGGCTTCCTCCTCCTCTTCTTCCACCTGCTCATCCAGTCAGCCACACACCTTCACCACCAACTTCAGCACAGCCCGGGGTAAATGTCAGCAGGCCATTCTGAAACTCATATGTTTGGGGGACAGGCCCCACACCGCACAGGAGTTGTGGCGGGGTATAGAACAACAGACCGACGAGTGGTTGCTGCCGGTGAGCCTCAAGCCCGTCCTGGTGGTGTGTGATAATGGGCGAAATCTCGTTGCAGCTCTGGGACTAGCCAGTTTGACGCACATCCCTTGCTTGGCGCATGTGCTGAATTTGGTGGTGCAGAAGTTCATTCACAACTACCCCGACATGTCAGAGCTGCTGCATAAAGTGCGGGCCGTCTGTTCGCGCTTCCGGCGTTCACATCCTGCTGCTGCTCGCCTGTCTGCGCTACAGTGTAACTTCGGCCTTCCCGCTCACCGCCTCATATGCGACGTGCCCACCAGGTGGAACTCCACCTTGCACATGCTGGACAGACTGTGCGAGCAGCAGCAGGCCATAGTGGAGTTTCAGCTGCAGCACGCACGGGTCAGTCGCACTACAGAACAGCACCACTTCACCACCAATGACTGGGCCTCCATGCGAGACCTGTGTGCCCTGTTGCGCTGTTTCGCAGTACTCCACCAACATGGCCAGTGGCGATGACGCCGTTATCAGCGTTACAATACCACTTCTATGTCTCCTTGAGAAAACACTTAGGGCGATGATGGAAGAGGAGGTGGCCCAGGAGGAGGAGGAGGAGGAGGAAGAGGGGTCATTTTTAGCACTTTCAGGCCAGTCTCTTCGAAGTGACTCAGAGGGAGGTTTTTGGCAACAGCAGAGGCCAGGTACAAATGTGGCCAGCCAGGGCCCACTACTGGAGGACGAGGAGGACCAGGATGAGGAGGAGGTGGAGGAGGATGAGGATGAAGCATGGTCACAGCGGGGTGGCACCCAACGCAGCTCGGGTCCATCACTGGTGCGTGGCTGGGGGGAAAGGCAGGACGATGACGATACGCCTCCCACAGAGGACAGCTTGTCCTTACCCCTGGGCAGCCTGGCACACATGAGCGACTACATGCTGCAGTGCCTGCGCAACGACAGCAGAGTTGCCCACATTTTAACCTGTGCGGTCTACTGGGTTGCCACCCTGCTGGATCCACGCTACAAAGACAATGTGCCCACCTTACTTCCTGCACTGGAGCGTGATAGGAAGATGCGCGAGTACAAGCGCACGTTGGTAGACGCGCTACTGAGAGCATTCCCAAATGTCACAGGGGAACAAGTAGAAGCCCAAGGCCAAGGCAGAGGAGGAGCAAGAGGTTGCCAAGGCAGCTGTGTCACGGCCAGCTCCTCTGAGGGCAGGGTTAGCATGGCAGAGATGTGAAAAACTTTTGTCAACACGCCACAGCTAACTGCACCACCACCTGATACGCAACGTGTTAGCAGGAGGCAACATTTCACTAACATGGTGGAACAGTACGTGTGCACACCCCTCCACGTACTGACTGATGGTTCGGCCCCATTCAACTTCTGGGTCTCTAAATTGTCCACGTGGCCAGAGCTAGCCTTTTATGCCTTGGAGGTGCTGGCCTGCCCGGCGGCCAGCGTTTTGTCTGAATGTGTATTCAGCACGGCAGGGGGCGTCATTACAGACAAACGCAGCCGCCTGTCTACAGCCAATGTGGACAAGCTGACGTTCATAAAAATGAACCAGGCATGGATCCCACAGGACCTGTCCGTCCCTTGTCCAGATTAGATATTAACTACCTCCCCTTAACCATATATTATTGGACTCCAGGGCACTTCCTCATTCAATCCTATTTTTATTTTCATTTTACCATTATATTGCGAGGCTACCCAAAGTTGAATGAACCTCTCCTCTGTCTGGGTGACGGGGCCTAAATATATGCCAATGGACTGTTCCAATGTTGGCTGACGTGAAGCCTGATTCTCTGCTATGACATGCAGACTAATTCTCTGCTGACATGAAGCCAGATCCTCTGTTACGGGACCTCTCTCCTCTGCCTGGGCCTAAATATCTGACAATAGACTGTTGCAGTGGTGGCTGACGTGAAGCCTGATTTTCTGCTATGACATGCAGACTGATTCTCTGCTGACATGAAGCCAGATCCTCTGTTACGGGACCTCTCTCCTCTGCCTGTGTGCTGGGCCTAAATATATGCCAATGGACTGTTGCAGTGGTGGCTGACGTGAAGCCTCATTCTCTGCTATGACATGCAGACTAATTCTCTGCTGACATGAAGCCAGATTGTCTGTTACGGGACACTCTCTCCTCTGCCTGGGTGCTGGGCCTAAATTTATGAAAATGGACTCTTACAGTGGTGGGTGACGTGAAGCCTGATTCTCTGCTATGATATGAAGACTGATTCTCTGCTGACATGAAGCCAGATTGTCTGTTACGGGACCTCTCTCCTCTGCCTGGGTGCTGGGCCTAAATTTATGAAAATGGACTCTTACAGTGGTGGGTGACGTGAAGCCTGATTCTCTGCTATGACATGAAGACTGATTCTCTGCTATGACATGAAGACTGATTCTCTGCTGACATGAAGCCAGATTGTCTGTTACGGGACCTCTCTCCTCTGCCTGGGTGCTGGGCCTAAATTTATGAAAATGGACTGTTACAGTGGTGGGTGACGTGAAGCCTGATTCTCTGCTATGATATGAAGACTGATTCTCTGCTGACATGAAGCCAGATCCTCTGTTACGGGACCTCTCTCCTCTGCCTGGGTGCTGGGCCTAAATATCTGACAATGGACTGTTGCATTGGTGGCTGACGTGAAGCCTGATTCTCTGCTATGACATGCAGACTAATTCTCTGCTGACATGAAGCCAGATTCTCTGTTACGAGACCTCTCTCCTCTGCCTGGGTGCCGGGGCCTAAATTTTTGAGAATGGACTGTTCCAGTGGTGGGTGACGTGAAGCCAGATTCTCTGCTATGGGACCTCTGTCCAATTGATTTTGGTTAATTTTTATTTATTTAATTTTTATTTTAATTCATTTCCCTATCCAAATTTGTTTGCAGGGGATTTACCTACATGTTGCTGCCTTTTGCAGCCCTCTAGCCCTTTCCTGGGCTGTTTTACAGCCTTTTTAGTGCCGAAAAGTTCGGGTCCCCATTGACTTCAATGGGGTTCGGGTTCGGGACGAAGTTCGGATCGGGTTCGGACATTTTCGGGAAGTTCGGCCGAACTTCTCGAACCCGAACATCCAGGTGTCCGCTCAACTCTACAGGTGGGCATTATTAATACTTGGGACTATATAGGAGCATTATTATTACTGGAGACTAGTGATGAGCAGCAGTAGTCATATTCGAATTCACGATATTTTGCGAATATTTTCAAATTTGCATATTCATTATAATCTACGATTTATTTTTTACTCGAAAAATCGACAAGGTAATGATCGTGTAATATGCGAAGTTTAGTAATGCGAATTTAGTTTTTTAGACTATTCATCATTTTTCCCATTTAAAGTCATGATTCCTCCCTGCTTCTTGCTTGTGGGCCAATGAGTACAGCGCTCATTGTGGGCCAATGAGTACAGTCTCACCCACGAAGCGGAACAAAAGACCAAAACCTCACGATATCTCTGAGATAGTCACGTGAGACGCATTGGAGAGAGCGAGGACGCCGAGGGAGTAATGACAGCCATGCGGTGGTGAGTAAGAAAGCTAACAAACGGGAATCCTAACTTCCGGTTGACTGATCATCTACCGGTAAGATTTGTATTCCCACATCACTTACCACCTCACTGTATTGCCTACAATACCATTGGGCACAGTGCCACTTTGACCACAGTGTTTGCTCCCTGTCGGACGCAACCGCTATATACTGAGTGTGGATTTTGCACTTCAGGAGTAAAGTCTGTTTTCTGCTAGACCTCATTGTCATATGCCCAATGTGAACTTTTTACTCTAGGAATATAGATGGAGATTGCGTCTTGCCGGATTCAATTGTCACATGGACAGTATGAATATTCCTTGTTAAGGAGCACAATTGAGAATTAAACATACCGTTGCACATTAACAGGCTTTCTTGACATCTGGCACTTGAGAAGTATAATATCCCATATCACAGGAATTGAAGGGATTTTATTTACAGGACCCTACTTTGTGTATAGAACATGGCTGCGAGTGCATTGCGCTTTTTATGCGTTTTTTTATATATTTTTTTTGTATTTGATATTGTGATTGAATGTAATTGTTTACACTCCATTTTGTCCACAGATACACATTATCCGGAACTGTGGACGCATTGAGTTGTTTTAAAGTGAATTTTATAGTGTTATTAGTAGAGTTGAGCGGACACCTGGATGTTCGGGTTCGAGAAGTTCGGCCGAACTTCCCGAACCCGATCCGAACCCGATCCGAACTTCGTCCCGAACCCCATTGAAGTCAATGGGGACCCGAACTTTTCGGCACTAAAAAGGCTGTAAAACAGCCCAGGAAAGGGCTAGATGTAGGTAAATCCCCTGCAAACAAATTTGGATAGGGAAATGAATTAAAATAAAAATTAACCAAAATCAATTGGACAGAGGTCCCATAGCAGAGAATCTGGCTTCACGTCACCCACCACTGGAACAGTCCATTCTCAGATATTTAGGCCCCGGCACCCAGGCAGAGGAGAGAGGTCCCGTAACAGAGAATCTGTCTTCATGTCAGCAGAGAATCAGTCTGCATGTCATAGCAGAGAATCAGGCTTCACGTCAGCCACCACTGCAACAGTCCATTGTCATAAATTTAGGCCCAGCACCCAGGCAGAGGAGAGAGGTCCCGTAACAGAGGATCTGGCTTCATGTCAGCAGAGAATTAGTCTGCATGTCATAGCAGAGAATCAGGCTTCACGTCAGCCAACATTGGAACAGTCCATTGGCATATATTTAGGCCCCGGCACCCAGACAGAGGAGAGGTTCATTCAACTTTGGGTAGCCTCGCAATATAATGGTAAAATGAAAATAAAAATAGGATTGAATGAGGAAGCGCCCTGGAGTCCAATAATATATGGTTAAGGGGAGGTAGTTAATGTCTAATCTGGACAAGGGACGGACAGGTCCTGTGGGATCCATGCCTGGTTCATTTTTATGAACGTCAGCTTGTCCACATTGGCTGTAGACAGGCGGCTGCGTTTGTCTGTAATGACGCCCCCTGCCGTGCTGAATACACGTTCAGACAAAACGCTGGCCGCCGGGCAGGCCAGCACCTCCAAGGCATAAAAGGCTAGCTCTGGCCACGTGGACAATTTAGAGACCCAGAAGTTGAATGGGGCCGAACCATCAGTCAGTACGTGGAGGGGTGTGCACACGTACTGTTCCACCATGTTAGTGAAATGTTGCCTCCTGCTAACACGTTGCGTATCAGGTGGTGGTGCAGTTAGCTGTGGCGTGTTGACAAAAGTTTTCCACATCTCTGCCATGCTAACCCTGCCCTCAGAGGAGCTGGCCGTGACACAGCTGCCTTGGCAACCTCTTGCTCCCCCTCTGCCTTGGCCTTGGGCTTCCACTTGTTCCCCTGTGACATTTGGGAATGCTCTCAGTAGCGCGTCTACCAACGTGCGCTTGTACTCGCGCATCTTCCTATCACGCTCCAGTGCAGGAAGTAAGGTGGGCACATTGTCTTTGTAGCGTGGATCCAGCAGGGTGGCAACCCAGTAGTCCGCACAGGTTAAAATGTGGGCAACTCTGCTGTCGTTGCGCAGGCACTGCAGCATGTAGTCGCTCATGTGTGCCAGGCTGCCCAGGGGTAAGGACAAGCTGTCCTCTGTGGGAGGCGTATCGTCATCGTCCTGCCTTTCCCCCCAGCCACGCACCAGTGATGGACCCGAGCGTTGGGTGCCACCCCGCTGTGACCATGCTTCATCCTCATCCTCCTCCACCTCCTCTTCGTCCTCCTCGTCCTCCAGTAGTGGGCCCTGGCTGGCCACATTTGTACCTGGCCTCTGCTGTTGCCAAAAACCTCCCTCTGAGTCACTTCGAAGAGACTGGCCTGAAAGTGCTAAAAATGACCCCTCTTCCTCCTCCTCCTCCTCCTCCTCCTGGGCCACCTCCTCTTCCATCATCGCCCTAAGTGTTTTCTCAAGGAGACATAGAAGTGGTATTGTAACGCTGATAACGGCATCATCGCCACTGGCCATGTTGGTGGAGTACTCAAAACAGCGCAACAGGGCACACAGGTCTCGCATGGAGGCCCAGTCATTGGTGGTGAAGTGGTGCTGTTCTGTAGTGCGACTGACCCGTGCGTGCTGCAGCTGAGACTACACTATGGCCTGCTGCTGCTCGCACAGTCTGTCCAGCATGTGCAAGGTGGAGTTCCACCTGGTGGGCACGTCGCATATGAGGCGGTGAGCGGGAAGGCCGAAGTTACGCTGTAGCGCAGACAGGCGAGCAGCAGCAGGATGTGAACGCCGGAAGCGCGAACAGACGGCCCGCACTTTATGCAGCAGCTCTGACATGTCGGGGTAGTTGTGAATGAACTTCTGCACCACCAAATTCAGCACATGCGCCAAGCAAGGGATGTGCGTCAAACTGGCTAGTCCCAGAGCTGCAACGAGATTTCGCCCATTATCACACACCACCAGGCCAGGCTTGAGGCTCACCGGCAGCAACCACTCGTCGGTCTGTTGTTCTATACCCCGCCACAACTCCTGTGCGGTGTGGGGCCTGTCCCCCAAACATATGAGTTTCAGAATGGCCTGCTGACGTTTACCCCGGGCTGTGCTGAAGTTGGTGGTGAAGGTGTGACTGGATGAGCAGGTGGAAGAAGAGGAGGAGGAAGCCGAGAAGGAGGAGGTGGCAACAGGAGGCAAAGAATGTTGCCCTGCGATCCTTGGCGGCGGAAGGACGTGCGCCAAACAGCTCTCCGCCTGGGGCCCAGCTGCCACTACATTTACCCAGTGTGCAGTTAGGGAGATATAGCGTCCCTGGCCGTGCTTACTGGTCCACGTATCTGTGGTTAGGTGGACCTTGCTACAGATGGCGTTGCGCCGTGCACACTTGATTTTATCGGATACTTGGTTGTGCAGGGAAGGCACGGCTCTCTTGGAGAAGTAGTGGCGGCTGGGAACAACATACTGTGGGACAGCAAGCGACATGAGCTGTTTGAAGCTGTCTGTGTCCACCAGCCTAAATGACAGCATTTCATAGGCCAGTAGTTTAGAAATGCTGGCATTCAGGGCCAGGGATCGAGGGTGGCTAGGTGGGAATTTACGCTTTCTCTCAAATGTTTGTGAGATGGAGAGCTGAACGCTGCCGTGTGACATGGTTGAGACGCTTGGTGACGGAGGTGGTGGTGGTGTTGGTGGTACATCCCCTGTTTGCTGGGCGGCAGGTGCCAACGTTCCTCCAGAGGCGGAGGAAGAGGCCGAGGCGGCAGCAGCAGAAGAGGCCGAGGCGGCAGCAGCAGAAGAGGTAGCAGGGGGAGCCTGAGTGACTTCCTTGGTTTTAAGGTGTTTACTCCACTGCAGTTCATGCTTTGCATGCAGGTGCCTGGTCATGCAGGTTGTGCTCAGGTTCAGAACGTTAATGCCTCGCTTCAGGCTCTGATGGCACAGCGTGCAAACCACTCGGGTCTTGTCGTCAGCACATTGTTTGAAGAAGTGCCATGCCAGGGAACTCCTTGAAGCTGCCTTTGGGGTGCTCGGTCCCAGGTGGCGGCGGTCAGTAGCAGGCGGAGTCTCTTGGCGACGGGTGTTCTGCTTTTGCCCACTGCTCCCTCTTTTGCTACGCTGTTGGCTCGGTCTTACCACTGCCTCTTCCTCCGAACTGTGAAAGTCAGTGGCACGACCTTCATTCCATGTGGGGTCTAGGACCTCATCGTCCCCTGCATCGTCTTCCACCCAGTCTTGATCCCTGACCTCCTGTTCAGTCTGCACACTGCAGAAAGACGCAGCAGTTGGCACCTGTGTTTCGTCATC